>NC_056739.1:735312864-735441100 GCF_019279795.1 Protopterus annectens
AGCTCTGAAGTTTGAGACTTGGAAGTTGCTATTCTTGGTGGTTCATCATCTCTGCTGTAAGATCTCTAGGCTGCAGTCTTTGCTGCTTCATAAGGATCAAGGGTCTCTTAGAACTAAATGCACATTCCTTTTGAAAATGGTTTCAGAGCCAGTAATTTACTCTCTCCATTTTCTAGCTGGGGCAGAACTAGTGTAGAAAAAGCCCTGCTAGGTCCGATTCTGCTCGAAGAGGATGCTTGAGTTCAGTAAGACAAACCAGTCATCTTTGCTGTAGCCAGAGAGTGGGTTAGTTGTTGCTAAGGAAACTGTTTATTTGCATTTATTAATTGCATTGACCCCACCAGCAAGTAGCTAACAGACCATCGAAAAATGCTGCTGTCAAAGGCCAGTCTAGCCGGAGGGATGAATGCTTTCAGAAATGTGTCCTTTTTGGACTTGTGTGCCACAGACACCTGCTCAGTCTGTTCACACATCGTTTACTAGTTGGACAGGGGTTCCAGGAGTCTAGCCTTCTTTAACACACAGTGTTTCAGGACTTTGCCTTTAGGTCCATTACTTTTTCTCCATTCTTTTAGGGCTATCCTTCCCATTTTATTTTGGATTCTTCTCAACAGGCACTGCGGAAACTTTCAAAGTCAGTTGAAATAGATATACTTGTCATATCAATAAATCCTTAAAGGTGTATGTAGAAGGTGCTTGTGTTCCTGCTTCTACATTTGAACATTCTGACCATCCTACATCTGCAGATGGATATTCATGGTGTTCAAGAAAGCATGTAATTTAATGATGTTCTTCGTGTTTCACTGTTGCAGTCATCACATTTGGATTATCTGCTTGCAGTAGCCCTCAGTCGGCCTGATTAACAAAGTCTTGGGTCCTGCGTCGGTTGCTGTCTCATCTTCCATGACGTCAGGTAGTCGGGTATAAAGCATGCAGCCAATGCCATTTTATCAGTCTTTCTTGCCGTGCATTGCCCGAAGCAGAAGCAGTTCGCAAGTGCCAGTCGGCCAACTCCTCATTTTCGAGTTTCAGAACCAAAGACTTCAACTAAAGCTAAGTACCCTGTTGGGGAAACTTTTTCTTGCTCTTAACCGATGTCAGTAAAAGTCAATAATTATATTTCTTGTGGAAAGCAAATGCCTCATAAAGATTTTCATTTGTACTGTATTCCTTGCCTAGGCCCTGACCACGACATACCTCAATGTCGGTTTTGTGCCTTATTTAAAACACGAACTATTCGTCGTCGGTATATTTACGCTTCTAAATATTTCGGTACTCCATTCGATTATCCAGATATGGCTTCGGTAAGCCACCCGACTACCGACATTCTGAAAAAAACACAAAATTAAAGACAGAGACAGGCCGCCTAGGTCCAAAGCTGCCTACGATGCTTCTCTTAAGCTAGTTGCCAGTTCGCCGGTAGTCAGTGAGGTGCTTTCACAGCTTTTGATACCTGCTACTTAAGATTCGCAGGCCTCTACTGAGACCCTTTTGGAGTCCGGTATGCCACGAAATGCTTCAACTGTGGAACCTGCGGTTGTCTCTACCTTGGATGGGTCCGGAGCCGCTGTGCAGGCCTACTGACTTGCATATTAAACCAACGCCATCTTCTTCTTCAAGGCCTAAAACTCGATCCATGCCTAGAAAACAGATGCCCAGACCACATGGTCAGGCCTCTATGCCTAAAAAACAAATGATAAGAATGGTTGAAGATCATATTACTTTAATCAGGGGAAGTCAACCTTCCCCATCTAAGAGACCTAGGACTGAATTTGGCTATGATTCTTCTGATCAGTATTCGGAAATTTCTGTTTCTTCTGATGACCAGGATTTTCCCTTTTCTGCCTATGAGGATTCTGATAGAGGACTCTATTCCCTCTGCTTCCCCTCCAGAGGGTTTCTCTTTTGGTGAAACCTTGCATACTCTTAGGGAGCATTTCCGCTGGGAAAGCCAAGATTACTCTTGATTCTAAAAAGAGGCTTAGGGATTTTTTTACTCCTGCCCCAACACAGGCCTTTAGCTATCCCCCCTGTACTGGACATTGTTGATGATGCCTTTACGAAGTCTAGCTTGGCCCCTGGCTCATTACCTCTTGCTCCCAGAAAACCAGATGGATATTACAGGTTTCCTGACTCTCACAAGTTCCTTTTTAAAAATCCTACTGCGCATCCTGAGACCATTTCAAAGGGACCCAGGGGCATAAAGGCTACAACTGCCAAAAATCCTACCCCCTCTGATAAGGATTCCAGGGCGCTGGATAGATGGGGTAAGAAGGTATACACTTCTGCAACCTTGGCCATTAGGGCCTTAAGTTGCCAGTTTCATATGTTAAAAGTATCAGCAGCACATTATTGGATTGCTTATACAGAAAATGATGTTGATTCCTCACTGTGCTGAAAATAAGGATTTACAGGATTTAATGCATTCTGCTGAACAAGTTGGAAAACATACTTTGCAGTGTGGTTTTGTTTTACCAGAGGCATCTTGCAGGGCTGCTGTTACTGGGTCTGTACTTAGAAGGCATGCTTGGCGTAAGGAGCAATCTTTGCCAGATCATGTTAAAGCTAAATTGTTGGATGCTCCCTTAAACCAGGAACGCCTGTTTGGCAACAAAGCAGAAGAAATACTTAAAAAGATAGAGGAAAAGACTAAATCTTTGCAAACTGTTAAAGATTTCCTGCAAGTGCAGCCTCCAAGATTTAGTAGGCATTGGCCGTCTAAGAATTGGTCCTTTCCTGCCTCTTCCAGGCCTTCTCAGTCCAAACCCAGACCCAGCAGAGCACTCAGGCTTCAGTCCCAAGTTACACACAGGACTAAGCAGTGGGGGGCTCCCACTTACAAAGCAGGAAGTAGTAAGACCCCCCCCCTTATGGCAAACTGTTTCAATGATTTAACTTTAAAACTTCCAAGCCCTTCTCAACTAACTGTTCCTTTAGGGGGAAAGATTGCTCTGCAGGCAAAAAACTGGGAACTCATTACCCAGGACAAATGGGTTTTAAATATAGTTTCCCAGGGATACAGATTCCACTTCCTCACTTTACCAATGCCAAATGGTTGGCCAGTTATACCCCTAAATCAGTGGGCAGAGGCTCAAAAGCAAGTTCTCTCTCAAGTATAAGGGCTAATGTTAAGTTGTCAATCTCGCCTTCATTCTTGCTGGATGGGTTCGGAGCCGATCCTCGGCTCCAACTCAGCCAATACTAAAGCTTGAGAGCTAATTCCACCGGCTCGAGGCTCCCCTATATCCCACAATGCTAGGCGGTAACTACTCAGATGTCGTTTGCCGCTATAGCTGACGAGGTGCTTTTCTACCGGCTCAGGCAGGTGAGTTAGACTTTTACCTTATTAGGTACTTCTTAACCCCCTTTTTTGTTGTGATACCATAACTTTTTAGTTTAATTAAATATTTACATAAATCGACCCCTGTTTGTCGACTCCTTTTTCCCTTTCTATCCCTTATCTTGTAGGCCTTCGGCCCCTACCCTTCCCCCAGTCCATTAGTGACTAAACTAGTTCTTTTCTGTTAAGGGCTTGTGTGTGTGTGTGTGTTTGTGGCTTGCTTTAGCCTTAATAATTTAATTTAATAATTTTTTCTGTAAAGGGTGTGTCTGTAGTGTGTTTGTGTGTGTGTCAGGCACTCCTTTTTGCAATGTCAAAAGACAAGGTCTCAGGCTTCAAGAAGTATGACTCGTGCTGTCAGAAAATGTCCCTGACAGACGGTCACACTTCTTGTGTGTATTGCCTGGGGCCTTTGCACCTGCAGGACTCTTGTGCTGTTTGTCATGGGTTTAGCCCTAGAGTCCTGCAGGAACGCAAGAATAAACTGATCTTGCGGGGCTTATTAAAGCCTGAAGGCCCCCCGACTCAGTCTGTGTCGGGGAAGCCTTCCAAAACTTCCAAACAGTCGGCTCCGGTTTCAGAGTCGACTGCTGGAAAGACTAAGTCGGCTTCGACATCGGCTCCGGCTGGAGCAGATGTTTCTAAGCCTCATACTGTTACCTCGGCTCCGGCTGGAGCCGAGGCTGATAAAACTCCGTCGGCTCCGATACTTTTATCGGAGCCACAGTCTAGGAAGAGGTCCAGATCCCCCTCTATCGGCTCCGTGCATTCGGCACCAGGATCCCCTCTTCTTTCGGAACGAAGCCACAAAATTCATTTCTCACGGTCTTCCAGGTTATCTGACCATGATTTGCAAAGGGTAGTGAGTAGACTTCTCAAGTCCGAGGCACTGGCCCAAATGCTGCATAGCCCGACTCACCAGTCAGTGGCTATTTCCGTTCCCCAATACATTCCTCCTCCGACTCCTTTGAGTTCGGAGCCAGGGCTTGTCGGAGCCATGACTGTCAGTGCGTCGCATCCGATACCTTCCATTTCGGCTCCGTCGTCTGCTCCGATCTCCTCCTTGGAGGGATCTCGGCGCCGAGCTTCCCTCGTCGGCTCCGAGGGGGCGAGTGGCATCGGACCCTTGTCCGACCCCGCTCTCCCTCTCGGGGCTTCGGCGTTGGTGAGTTCGGCTCCGACATCGGTTTCGGAGCCGTCCCTGTCGGTGCCGGGGGAAATCCTTGTCTCTTCGGAGCGGGGGCCTCTGGCCTTGCCTGACAGGGGTGCCTTCGAGGTCATGCGGAGCGTGCTAGAACCAGGTTCTGCCCCACAGTCAGCTCCTTCAGTCCCTCCATCTACAGTGCCTGCGGTGATTTCTACTCACCCCCTTGTCTTAGACCGCAGAGAGCCAACTCCTCAAGTTTCCCCATTGGGAATTTCCTCCTCTTCCGAGGCCTCTCCTGACCCTGCAGGAGATCCCCCAAGGAAGAGGCAGTGCAAGAGGAAGCACATTGACTACCCTGAGTCTATCACCTCTGACACTGACTTAGAGGAATCGAAGGTTCCCTCGATCCCCCTCTGAGGATGTCTCCTTTGCTGACATCCTTGAGATCCTGAAACAGAGGGGGAACTGGCCAGCCCTTAACCCTTCGGAGGATGAGTCTGTGTATCTTGAGGCGTTTGGCTCTCGCCCTTCTACCTCCTGGGTGTCCCCTCCCTTTGGCCCCCTTATGGAAGTGGTGGCAAGGAAGGCTTGGACGGCTCCTGACTCAGTGGAACCCACCCCGAGGAGACCATCTAAATTTATTACTGCCCCCAGAGATAAAGATTTTTTATCCAAAGGTGTCCCTGTTGATGCCATGATGGTGGCTGCGGCCACTAAGAAGGAGCTAGCTGATCCTTCGGTTCCTGTCCATCCTCCTAATGAATCTAGGACCATGGACAGGTACGGCAAGCGGATGTTCTCATCAGCGACCTTTTCAATGCGGTCGCTGAACTACTTATGCCACTTCACTCGTCTCCAGAGAGATTTACTCAAGGATATGGGTGAACTGATAAAGGATCCTACAGCTGAGGGGTTCAAAGACACAATGAACTCCCAGTTGGCAACCCTGAATTCCATCGTTAACTCCTCCATGCGGCTGGTCTCATGCAGCAGATGGGGCGAGTAGAGCCGCAGGCACAGGTGTTGCCTTACGATGTCACGCCTGGATGCGGCTATGCAACTTTGCGGACCCTTTCAAGGCGTCCTTCACCAATTCTCCCTTTGATGGATCTTCCTTGTTTGGTCCACAGGTGAAGGATACATTGACCAGGTGCGAGGTAGAAGGTAAGACTCTCTCTGCTGTAGGAGTCCGTTTTTCTACCCCTTCTAAACCCTATCCCAAAGGTCAAAGGGGAGGAAAGATGTGGTTCCGCAAACAATCCCAGGGAGTCTCATCTGACGCACAGGCGATTCCCTCTAGAGGCAGAGGGGGGAATAATAATAGACGCCGCCCTAGAGGCAGAGGAGGTCTGCAAAACCAGGGTAGCAGAGAAATGTTCTCTGACAAACCCTTTCAGCATCCCTGAGGGGCTGCCCGGCTGTCCACCTTCAGAGGCAGTCGGGAAGGTTATCCCTGTACCCAAAAGCCTGGCTTTCCCTTACTCAAGACAAATGGGTACAGTCGATCATATCCGAGGGTTACAAAATTCCCTTTATTCACATCCCAACCCAACCCAAAGATCCCTTCCAGATGTTCCACCGGTCTAAGGGAACAAGCAGCATTAGAAATTTCAAAGCTGCTATCAAAAGAGCTATCCAATCAGTCCCGGCAGACCAGCAAGGATCCGGAATCTACTCCAAATTCTTTTTGGTACCAAAGAAAACAGGGGACTGGAGACCCATACTGGATCTCAGCTACTTAAACAAGTATGTCAGGAAAACAAAATTCCGGATGGTCACGCTACAGTCCATTCTACCCTTCTTGGGTCAGGACAATTGGATGTGTTCGATAGATCTTCAGGATGCGTACTACCACATCAAAATGAACAGACGCTCCAGGAGATATCTCCGCTTCAGGCTGGGAGCCAGTCACTACCAGTTCAGGGCCCTGCCCTTTGGTCTCACTACAGCCCCCCGTGTGTTCACCAAATGCATGGCAGTGGTCGCGGCTCACTTGAGACATCAAGGATTCCAGGTGTTTCCATATTTGGACGACTGGCTCCTTACCGCCACCACCAGACATCAGCTTCTTCTATCCAGGGACTTCACCATCCAATCTTGCCAAGCTCTAGGCATTTCGATAAATTTCGAAAAATCTGCCTTGTCAATCTATTATCTTTATAGGCGCCACCTTAGACACACTCAGTCTTTCAGCCAAACTCACAGAGCAGAGTGTGTCAGACATTCGGAACCAAGTTTCCCTTCTCTTACAATGCAACAAGTCAAAGCCAGACTAGTTTTGAAGGTACTAGGACTCATGGCAGCAGCTATTCCCCTTCTCCCCTTAGCTCGCTTTCACATGAGGATCCTCCAATGTATGCTGTTTATTCAATGGTCCTTTCAACAGCTCCCGATGTCCCATACCATATTGATAACTCAATCATGCAAGAATCAACTGTCTTGGTGGATCACATCACCTCAACTTCTCCGAGGAAGACCCTTCACTCTTCCCCCCCCAGTCACCACGTTGACAACAGACGCCTCCCTGATCGGGTGGGGGGGGCATTATCAGGGCAGGACAGTCCAGGGCACGTGGCAACCTTTCGAGTGCCACTTGCACATAAACGTCTTAGAGATGAGAGCAGTGCTTTTAGCGTTGCAAGCCCTTCACAACTCTCTTCCCACTGGGACTATTGCAATTCAAACGGACATGTCCGTAGTGTGGTACATCAACAAACAAGGCGGAACCAGATCATACCCTTTATGTCGAGAGGCACTCAGACTTTGGCAATGGGCGATCTCTTCTCAGCGTTTTCTGATAGCAACGCACATTCCCGGGAAATCCAACGTTATTGCTCGGTCCGAGATATCTTGATAGCCTCTCATAAATCTTCTACCAGGAAGATTTATAGTAGCAAATGGAAACGCTTTTCTTTTTGGGCAACATCAAAAAACATAGATCCCTTTACTGCACCTATCCAGTCTATTTTAGACTTTCTAGCAGAACTCTTTCATTTAGGATCTTCTGCATCAACCATTAGAGTTCAATTGGCTGCCATATCAAATTTTCATGTTGGTGTTTCAGAGTCTAGCATCATGGCTCACAAACTCTGTAAAGCCTTTTAAGGCGTATTTCTTCTCAAACCTCCAATCAAAGATCCCCCGCCTCAATGGGATTTGAACTTGGTTCTGGCATCTTTAATTCTTCCCCCCTTCGAGCCAGCTGCTTCATGTTCTCTGAAGTTGCTTTCTTGGAAGACACTTTTTCTGGTAGCTATAACTTCAGCGAGAAGGGTATCTGAACTCCATGCTCTGTGCAGTCGTCCTCCTTACTTAGTGTTTCACAAAGACAGGGTATCCCTCCGTACTAATCCATCCTTTTTGCCTAAAGTTTCCTCTCAAATAAACCTAAACCAAATTATTGATCTCCCCGTCTTTTTCCCTAACTATTCAAACAGGTCGGAACAAAAGCTACATTTTTTGGATGTTCATCGCCAACTTAGATATTACTTAGACAGGACTAAACAATTCAGGAAATCTAATCAATTGTTTCTGTCATATGCGGAATGGAAATTGGGCCTTCCAGTTACTAAAGTATCCCTCTCTAGATGGCTCACCTCTACAATTACCTTCATCTATGAGATCAGACATCAAAAACTACCCTCAAGACCTAGAGCTCATTCAACTAGGGCATTAGCTACATCCGTAGCTTTTCAGGATAGGCTGCCAATAGATTCCATTTGTGCAGCAGCCACCTGGGCTTCTCCTCATGCATTCATTTCACATTACAAATTGGACATGGTTTCCAGAAGCCGTGCCAATTTTGGTTCCACTGTTCTCAAGAGTCTGTTCCGATAAGCCACCCGGGATAAGGTGCTAGGGACGCGGTCCCATCCAGCAAGAATGAAGGCGAGATTGACAACTTAACATTAAGAAGTTATGTACCTACCATAACGTTCCATGTTAGTTGTCTTCTTCTCGCCTTCTTTCTTGCGTCCCACCCTCCTTCCCCCAAGCCTGGACAGACCGACAGGAATTCAGTTTGTGTTCTTCTTCTGGAAGTTGTCATTCCCACACGTTCTTCCACCTCTTTTATCCTTACTGAGGTCTGCCATACTTTTACGCAGATTGTTTTGAGGTGGGTTTCCCTACTCCATTCTATGGAGACTAGGATTGCTTGGTATAGCTATCAAACGAGATCTGAGTAGTTACCGCCTAGCATTGTGGGATATAGGGGAGCCTCGAGCCCTTGGAATTAGCTCTCGAGCTTTAGTATTGGCCGAGTCGGAGCCGAGGATCGGCTCCGAACCCATCCAGCAAGAAAGAAGGCGAGAAGAAGACAACTAACATGGAACGTTATGGTAGGTACATAACTTCTTATTCAAACTGTCCCAGAAGAGAAAAGGGGACAAGGTTTCTACTCAAGACTTTTTCTGGTGCCCAGAAAAGACAACTCCTGGCATCCTATCCTGGATCTCTCTTATCCTAAACACTTTTTTGGTGATCCCAAATTTCAAGATGCTAACTCTTCACCAGTTGCTTCCTAAGCTAGGCAAGGATGCCTGGTTGGCAACACTGGATTTAAAGGAAGCCTACCTACACATCCCAATCCAGGAATCTTGCAGAAGATACCTATGCTTCAAAGCAGGCTTCATGCACTCAGTTCTGTGCACTGCCCTTTGGCATATCTACTGCGCCCAGGGTATTCACAAAGTGCCTAGCTCCAGTCATTGCATTTTGCAGGCAAAGAAATATTCAGATATACCCATACCTGGACGATTGTCTAATTCAGGCAGAAAGCCAGGACATACTTTTGAATCATCTGGCGTTTGTACAAAAAGTGCTAACTTCTCTAGAGTACACCATAAACGAAAAGAAATCACATCTGGTACCCTGCCAACAAATTGTATTCCTGGGAGCAAGAGAAACAAGTTCATTTGACAGCTTACTTCAAACTTATGGCCACAAAGACCCTGCTATCTGCAAGACAAATACTGCAAGCCTTGGGGTTCATGGCCTCCTGCATTCTTCTAATTTCATATGCAAGACTGCATATGAAGAAACTACAATGGTATCTAAAAAGCCTATGGTGTCAACATTCTCAGGATCTAGAATCAGTGATTCCTGTTATACCTTGTCTACAGATAGAGTTCCTTTGGTGGGCAGAGGCCTGCCACCACAACAAGGGACTGCCATTCACTCTACCCCCTGCTGCCCAAACTCTAACAGACGCATCAGACTATGCATGGGGGGCTCACTTGGCAGGGCAGTGCATTCAGGGCAAATGGAACCCAAGTCAAATGCACCTGCATATCAATCAAAAAGAAAGGTTAGCTGTACAGTATGCTCTGACAGCCTTTAAGGACCACATTCTTCCAGGAAAATTATTGGTAAAGATGGACAACACCACTGTTATGTGGTACATAAACAAGCAGGGGGAACCCACTCATACCCTCTCTGCAGGCTAGCTGTGGCTCTGTGGAACACAGCCTTGAGCTACCAAGTGCACCTACAGGCTCAGTTCCTGCCAAAAAAGCTGAATACACTGGCAGACGACCTAAGCAGAAATCTCATGGACCCACGCGAGTGGAAAGTGCACCTACAAGCTCAGTTCTTGCCAGGAAAGCCAAATACACTGGTAGACGACCTAATCAGAAATCTCATGGACCCACACAAGTGGAAACTGGAACCAAAGATGTTCAACATGTTGAGAAACAAATGGGGGAGCCCAGAGATAGACCTGTTTGCCCCCCTCTAGAACTATCAATTGGACAAATTCTGCACAAGGACTCCCCACAAACAAGCTTGCAAAGTGGATGACCTGTTCTCCACCTGAAAAACTATCAGTTTATGCCTTTCCCTGTGCCTCTCATCTCCAAGGTACTACTAAAGATCAAACAGGACAAACCAAGGACAATACTGATTGCACTAGACTGGCCACACCAACACTGGTACCCCCTCTAGCACAGTGTGTCACTGCTGGCACCATGGCACCTGCCTCAGACCCCTGCTCTGCTGTCTCAGCAGGAGGGCCAGATTCTGCACCCACAGCTTCAAACCCTGAACTTGGCAGCCTGGCTGGTTACCTGATCTCACCATTCCCATCCCTCAGTAAGCAAGTGATGGATGTCATTCTGGATGCAAGGAGGCCTATTACTAGAAAATCGTATGCTGAAAAATGGAAAAGTTTCTGTTCCTGGAGCCAAATTAATGGGATGGGCACAGCAGCGCCCAATTTACCTCAGATTCTTCAATACTTAACTGAGATGCTTCAAAAGGACCTTTCATTTTCTTCCATCAAAATTCATGCCTCAGCCATTTCAGCAAATTACAACACAGAACCACCCCCTTTCTCTTATCCACTGCTGAAGCAATTCCTCAGAGGGGCCAAAAACGTAAGACCACCAAGGAGAGCCCCTACTCCAGTCTGGGACCTTAACTTTGTATTGGAAAAGCTCACTCTACCTCCGTTTGACCCAGCTGCAAGTGCAGAGTTGAAATTTCTTTCTTGGGAAACGGCTTTCCTTCTATCCATCACTTCATCAAGAAGAGTGTCTGAATTACAGGCCTTCATGGCAGTGGAGCCTTTCATCATCTTTCATGCGGACAGGGTTTCCCTCAGGACCAATCCCTCCTTCATGCCCAAGATGGAATCCAGTGTGGCCCTTAATCAGTCCATTCATTTGCCAACTTTCTTTTCTCATCCACAGAACAAAGGGGAACGAATACTGCACCCCTTGGACATGCACAGACAACTTAGATTTTACTTGGACAGGATTAAACCTCTCAGGAAATCTGAACAGCTGCTGATGGCATTTGCTGTAGGGGCAGAGGGACAAGCTATTTCAAAGCAAACCATTTCTAAGTGGATTGGCCATTGCATTCATTTCTGCTATAAGCTCCATGGAAAACCTACCCCACAGGGGATAAGACCACATTCAACCAGAGCTGCATCTACCTCTACAGTCTTTCTCTGAGGTGTCCTTACAAGATACATCCTAGAAGCTATTACCTGGAGTTCTGTACATACCTTCACCAAGCATTACCACTTGCCAATTTTTTCTAAATCCAGAGCTGGCTTTGCCACTGCAGTCCTGCAGGGCCTTATAGGCTGGTCCTAATGCTATCTAATTGCTTTCTCCCATCCTTTGCTTTGGGAATCTACCCAAATGTGATGACTGCAACAATGAAACATGAAGAACATAGTACAGTTGTGTACACTTGCCATAAATGTAGATGTTCGAGTGTATTCACTGTTGCAGTCCTGGTTATCCTCCTTCCAGCCCCCTGACTTCTATTGTTTATACCTCTATTATTGCTTACTATGCTTAAAGCTTTCTGGTGTATTTGCTTTTTGTTGGAGGTGTAACCTTAATTTTAATTGCTTCCCATTATGGGGGCACCTGACATCTGGGGCAAGAAAAACTGATGAAATGCCGTCGGCTGCATGCTTTAAACCCCTGACTACCTGACGTCATGGAAGATGAGACAGCAACCGACGCATGACCCAAGACTTTGTTAATCAGGCCGACTGAGGGCTACTGCAAGCAGATAACCCAAATGTGATGACTGCAACAGTGAATACACTCGAACATCTACATTTATGGTAAGTGTACACAACTGTACTTTCTCCCCTCTCATGCAATGCAGGTACCCTTCAAGATGACATTAGTGACCACTCACTTACTTACATAATTAGACAAAAGACCTTTATTCCCAACCAAACCATCTTCAGAACTACCCATAACAGAAAAAATGTCATCCCAGTAAACTTCCAAGCAAAGCTTAAGGCTTGTGACTGGTCACCCGTAAAATTCCTCCCTCTGGAGGAAGCAGTATCATATTTTAACTCTAAATTTTTACAAATCCTGGAATACCATGCCCCCATTCGCTGTATTAGAACTAGAAATAAACCTGCTGCATGGCTTACAAAAGGGACTAGGCATAAAATCTTCTTGAGAAACAAAATCTGGTCCAAAGTGGAGAACTACTAAAAACCCAGCTGATCATCAAAACTTTAACCAGCTGAGAAATGCCACTAAAAAATCAATACTTCTTGACAAAAAAACTTTTACTTTAAACTCCAGCAAAACCATCAACAAAACCCACAAAGTTTCTGGTCAGGTATTAATAAACTTTTACACCCAGGCCACTCCAAGACACCAACCCCAGCAGGCTTCTCCCTTAACACTCGTAGGTTCATAGGTAGGTACTAGGCTGTCGGCCCTGGGGCATGTACAAGCCCAGCCAAAAAGGTACCCTGGCTTTTGCCACCCAAGAAAATTATTTTCCTGTGCCACTGTTGAGCAGAGCCACAGACATGATCCCAGGGGTGAACTTCCTATTTCCCATCCAATCATCAAGATTTTTTTTGAAGAGTGCTAATGGGGAGCTTTGTTTGATACAGATAGGTAGTTTATTCCAGAGTATGGGAAGTCTCTGGGACAGGAATCTATCCCTCCGGCATGTTCTGTTTATTGTGGTGACAAAGTTTAGGTCCCTAGAGCGTGTAGCTCGGAGGGATTGGGATTTCTTTAAGTGGAGCATGTCCAACAGCTCTGGGTTTGACATAGCTTTGTATGTTACGCAGCGATCACCTCTGAGTAGGTGATATGCAACGGAGTAAAGCTGGAGTTTTTTGAGACAGTCTGCACAGGGCAACTGTTTGAGGCAGGTAATCCTCTATGTGAGGTATTTCTGCGGCCTTTCCAGTTGTTGTAGATGTCTTGTGAGGTACATACCAAAAGTGGTGTTGTACTCTATAATGGGTCTAATGAGTGATGAGTAGAGGGGGAACAATGACCTCTTTTTTTCTGGATGAGAAGCCTTTTGTGATGAGGTGTGCCACATAGAAGGATTTGCTGACTACTGTGGCGATGTGATTATCAAAGGAGAGACTACTGTCCACCTGTGTCCCTAGGTCTCATCACACTTTCAGCGTTAAGTATACTACCACGTATGTTGTAGTTCATGGGTACAGAGTTTTTACCAAAGTGGATGACAATGCACTTTTTGGCATTGAGCTTGAGGCCATGGCTTTGACACCAGGCATCTGTCTCAGTGAGGCCCTTTTGTAAGATGTCCACATCGTTAGGAGTTTCGATTATGGCTCCTAGTTTGCAGTCATCTGCGAACTTCATTAGCCAAAGACCTTCTGTGTTAGCCTGTACTTCAGAGAAGTAGATACCAAACAGGAGAGGACCCAGGACTGATCCGTGTGGTACTCCACTTGTCACTGGTCTGATGTCTGATTTGGAGTCTGCTCCTTTCACAGTGTGGGTTCTGTCACTGCGCCAGTTGGCAACCCATCTTGTGACATAGGGATTTATACCTAGTTTAGTGAGTTTATCTATAATTCCAGAATGGGGTATGGTGCCAAAAGCCTTGGCAAGATCTAGATAGGCTGTGTGAGCCACCTTGCCCTCATCTACAGCTTTGGTGACTGCTTCAAAGAAGTCTTATCAGGTTTAGGAGACATGATCTGCCTTTTACAAACCCGAACTCGGTTGGGTCCAGAGTTTGGAGATTACCAATGTCTTTGTTTATAAGTTCCATGATGATACGTTCCATGGCCTTGCAGACCAGGCTCATCAGGCTAATGGAGCGGTAGGTCCCGGGGTCCGTGGTGGCTCCCCCCTTGTGGAGTGGGATAACCGTCGCTGTGTGCCATTCAGCAGGCACATAGCCTGAGGTGAGGCTATGATTGAACATGGTACTTAGGTGGGGTGCCAGTTCATTCTGTAGTTCATGTAGAACGTGGCCTGGGATGTTGTCTGGTCCTATGGATGCTGTGTTCTTGGCTTTGGAGAGTGTGGTTTTTACCTATGCAGCCATGATTACAGGAACTTTGCATTCTTCCGGTATAGAGATGGGCTCTTTAGGGGGTGAGAGGGGGGTAAGGTTAGCACTGAACCTGTCTGCCGGGATGTTGGCAATATCATTTGGGTCTGTATATTTAGTGCCATTGTGCTATAACTCAAAGCAGATCTGAGTGTTCCCAACCAGATTGCTGATGTTTTCAATACCTTTTTTACTGAAACCGTCCAATCTCTGGCAAACTCCTTACCACCTGTTACCACAAGTCTGCCTGCCTCCTTTACTAGCTTACCTCAAACCTTTCACTTACAACCTGTTCCAACATCCCTAATCTACACCCTACTTCAGAAACTTAAACCTTGTACACCCTCAGCTGATTTGCTACCAGCTGAATACCTGCAAATTGCAGCAAAAGTACTAGCCTATCCTATTTCCATCCTTATAAATAGAACCATTACCAAAGGTTCCATCCCATCTCTATGAAAAATCTCCTACATAATCCCTCTTCATAAGGGTGGTAACTCAACCGAAATCACAAACTTTCGCCCCATAGCCTTACTCTCTCTCCTTTAGGCAAAATCATGGAAAAATGCATCCACCAGCAACCACTCGATCACCTGCTCCAAAATGACCCACTAGCTGACTGTCAGCATGGCTTTAGGCCATTTCATAGTACTACCACTGCTCTCTTATCCTTTTCAGACAGCATTAACAAAAATCATAATAACAACATGCTTTCCTCTGCAGTTTTTATTGACCTCCCTAAAGCTTTCGATATGGTTAACCATCAGTTACTTATAAACATACTCAAATCACTCTCACTAGACATTACAGGCTTTTTACAATGATTCAAGTCATACTTAGAAAATAGATAACAAGCTGTCCTTTGGGACAATAACTTATACACACATCTCCCTATTACCCTTGGAGTCCCTCAAGGCTCTATCTTTGGACCTCTCCTGTTCTCCATATTCATTAATGACCTAAATGTAAATCTTCCTCAAGTTACCTGCATACAATATGCAGATGACTCCACATTAATTTGTGCCGCCTCTTCTTCAGCTGAACTCCAATCCAACATCCAAAAAGTATTTAACTTAGTAGAAAACTGGTTCCTTCAACGATGCCTCCTCCTAAACCCCAACAAAAGAAACTATTGCTGTTTACCCCAACATTAAAGTCCTCCCCACTAGATCTCACAGTTTTATCCAATAATGGAACTGTCATATCACCTGACCCAACCTCCAAACTCTTAGTCGTAACAATTGACCACAACCTTAACTTTGACTCACATTAACTCAGCCATTAAATCATTAAATAGAAAGCTAGGTTCCCTTTACAGAATAAAACCTTTCCTTACCCCTGTAGCCAGAACTACCATTGTCCACACCCATTTGATCTCCTCCCTCCCCTATGCCACCCCCATCTGTACTAATCTAGCTAAAAGCAGCATTAACAAACTGGTAACCTCCTATAACAACATCGCCAGATTTGCCACTGGCTCCCCATTTAAAACCCATCATTGTCAAAATCTCAAACAGCTTGGATGGCTGGAACTGCAAAACCAGCTTCAATTTCAGCAACTTTCTATCACCCATAAGATACTGTATCATCCCAGTAATACCCTAATACTCTATAACCTCGTCACCCCCTACAAAAATCTTACAACCCTTCGCTCAGCAGACAAATTGCTAGTAACCATCCAAAAGTCCCCCAACAAAGCAGGTGATTCTCTTTTTTTCTAACACTGTAGGAAAAACCTACAACAGGCTTCCCAGCAATCTAGCATCACTTCCGTCTTTACCACTTTTCAAAAAGCAACTAAAAATATTCCTTAAAACGCAATGGCTATGCCCTTGTACTAACCCAGACTAACACTCTCCTTTCACTTCATCTCCTCACCTCTCTCTCTTGTTGCATTTCCCTAAACCTTACTTCCAAATCTCATATAGCAGGACTATTAAGCTTCCTTAATTTCTGACTCTAGCCTTGTCTTTCTTAAATTTACCTCAGAGTCCTAACTGTAGAACAGTAATTCTACTGTTTGCACAAATTTCCTCTATGTATATATTAGACACTTGTTTTCACTTTGAGTGTAGAATGTTCAAGAAAACCGTACGAGTTTGAACTTTTAGCCTTCAACATAATGAATCTCAAACTCTCTACTCTGTAAATATGTATTTAGTAGTAGTGTACTGTTTTCTAACTTGTAGTCATGTTATTGATGCTAATCATCCATGCATTTTTTATTAGCTTAATGGAGTTTTTCTCCCCAGACCTATGCTGAAAATGGACATGTATCCAGTTGGACTAGCCCGGTCAACAAATGTAAAATACAATAAAAATAAAATAAATAAATTCTTGTTTATTGGTGTCTTTAAGGTGAGACTGCTCAGTGTATGGAATATGAAGTAAAATGTATGTAGCAGCTTAATAAGCATTCAAGTAGCCAAGCATCTGATGTCATGACCTATTATAGAGGGCTTATATTAGCTCCACCATCCACCACAGGAGTTAGAGAAAATTCTGAATTGTGTCAAGATGATGCATCAGGAAAACAAATAAAAGAGCTTCCTGTCATTGACCTGCTGAAGGTGGCCTTCTTGTAACTCAGTAGCCATAGTGAGTATGTTGTACATGTATAACTTGTGTATGGTTAGCAGATAGTAAATAAGCAGACGTTTAAGAAGATAAATGGTTAACATTACTGAAAGTTGTCCTGCTAAACTCTTCTTTTTTCCATAGGTAATAACCTTGAGCAGTACAGCATCGGGGACGAACACATCTCCTGTCACCACCACAGTTCCTAGCATCCAACCTATTGTCAAACTTGTCTCTACATCACAGACTGTCCCGAGCAGCACTCTCACAAGTAACGTCCAGAAATACATTGTGGTGTCTTTGCCAACAGCAGGTGATGGCAAGGCACAGTCATCCCAGAACATACTACAGCAGCTGTCTCCAACAGGCAATCCTGCAGTTGCACTCTCTGGCCTCCCAAATCTCACCAGTGTAAAGCAGGAGCGCAGTGACAGTCCTCAGCCACAGTTTGCTGCATGCTTGGCGAAGACAAATGGATCCCAAGGACTACTTGAGTCACCTCAGCCTTCGCAGTAGTTGAACTTCATTTAAATGGAAATCCACAGCCATTTCTCATCCCTTTGCACACATGCACTTCAGCATTGCGAACATCCTGCCTGTGCGCAAGCACATTTTATCAGTGAGATCATTGCCAGTAGTGTGAACATGATGGTACAAGGCATTTGGATGTGATGAACTATTGGTGAAGCCAACTTTTGTATATAGTATGTTTGTTTTTATATAGAACTTTTTTTTTTTTTGGGGGGGGGGGGTGAAGCTGCAGCTATGCCAGCCATGTTGTTGTTGCATCTTGGCTTATTTGAGACTTTAACCGAACCTGACTCCAATTTGTACAGTTGTATGCCTGTGTGAGTGAAAATCGGAGACCACTGTAAAAACAAATCTGTTTGATTACAAAAATAATTTTTTATTATTAAAATATTACATGTACGGTTTGGTAGTACCTACCTAATGCATTTTTAAAAGAATATTAAACTGTACATTTGTAGAAGGAGGAAGAAAACTTTAAAAGTAGGTAGCATGAAGCGCAGCCCAGTACAGAATGCTTTGGGGGGTGTAGTTTGTGGAGTGGTAATGAAACACCCTCTTTCTACCACTGTGGCCTGAGGCGACTCTGGACCATGCCTCTGCCACTTTGCTGTCATGATGATACTAAAGGCATTTGCTTATTGCTATAACTGACATGATTTAAATTGAATTTGAGTAGATATTAATATGTATTTATTGCTTTCACTGTATTTATTGGATTTTCCATGTTTAAATGTAGTGACATTACAGGGTGCACCTTTTACTGAGTTTATTCTTATGCAGCAGTCTTAAATCATGTTGACGTGAAAGATGGGTATTGTAGCACATTGACTTATTCTTACTCTCAACCTTTTATAAGTATGAAATTTTGAAATCATCCAAGTACCATGAAATATCTAATTTAGTCAGTCTTTGCACTCCTCTCTCACCTGTGAGAAAATGCAGTTTGCTGGTAGTTAAACGTCAGCATCTGGGATTTGGAGTCATTCACTCAGCTTGCAAATATATCCAGTGACCAAAAATGAGTGAATAAGTCTTAAAGGCCATTTTTTCTCCATTGTAAACATTATTTCTGTTTGGAGAATCATATATAAATGTGACTGTACTTACAGCCTGATTTTTGCCTACCTACATTTAAAATATAGGAAGGAGATGGAATTGTAGTATGACTGAAAAGCACCTATCTAGCTGGGTAACCCTTATTCATATGCAACATACTGTGGGCTCTTGTCATCCATGCACTGGCTCTGAACCATTTTGCGCATTAATTCATGCAGCTAGTTGAACCAAATGACCTACGATCTCCACTAGTTATTTGCTGGATTTTCTTGCAAAAGTACCCTTTGGTAATGAATTTTTGTTAAAGCAACTCATTAGAGGACAAATGCATTTTAATCATTACATGACTAGTTTTGAGTATTTGCTGTATTGTGTAACTTGTATAGACTCATAACCGGTTGCTAGGCTATTGGCCCTAGGGCCTTTACAAGCCTAGCCATGTTATTCCCTTCTTCCTTTATAGACCAAGAGATATAGTCTATATTAGCATATGAATCTATGATCAGCACCAACTACCCCTGTCCAAGAGGGACACAGGTGAACCCCCGGGGAAAATTTACATTTTCTCATCCAGTTGTCTAAGTTGTGCTTAATTCAGGTCATTGTGGAGTTCTGTTTTACCTGAATTGGGAGTTTGTTACAGAGGTGTGGCAACCTCTGAGAGACATGTCCGTTTCTCCAGCAAATCCTGTTAGTGTCACAAGATAGGTTAAGGTCCGTAGAGTGAGTGAATCCTGTCATATTTGATTTGCAGATGGTGCAGCATTTCCATTAAGGCAGGGTCCAAGATTGCTGTGTAGGCCAGGCACAAATAGTCTCTAAACAGTCTATACAATACAGAGTACAGTGATAGTGCCTTCAGTCTGTCCCTATATGTCTTGTGATGAAATCCCTGAATTTTCTTAGTGAGAAACCTCTGAGGTCTCTTCAGCTGCATCAGGTGTCTGGTGAGGTGCATACAGAAGGGAGCATTGTACTCTTTTATTGGTCTGATGAGGGACGAGTACAGGGAAAGTTATAACTTCCTTTGCTCTGGATGCTATGCCCTTACTTAGAGATGTGCAAAGTAGAAGGGCCTTCCTTACCACTGTGGAGACATGATCAAAGTTATGGCTGCTGTCAACTTGTGTTCCCAGATCTCTCACCACTGGGTTTAAACTGGAGGGGGGGGGTAATTTTTAATATTGTAATTTGCAGGGTTCTACTTTGCTGAAGGGGATGATGGTGCATTTTTTGTGTTAAGTTTAAGTCCTTGACTTTGACACCAGTCATTTCTCTGTGTTAAGCCCATTTTGTAGTATGTTGACATTGTTGGGGGATTCAGTGATTGCACCCAGTTTGCAGTCATCAGCAAATCTGGTAAGCCACAGGCCATCTACTGTTACCTGAATTTCTAAGAAACAGATTCCAAACAATAGGGGGCCCAGCACAGATCCATGTGGAGCACCACTAGTAATAGGTCTGCTGGTAGAGGTGGAATCACTAATTTTGACTCTGTGTTCTGTCAGTGAGCCATTTGGTTACCCATCTAATGATATATGGATTAATCCCCAGATGGGTGAGATTTTCAATGATGCCTGAGTGGGGGATTGTGTCAAAGGCCTTGGCTAAGTTGAGATAGGCAATGTGCACTGTTGTGCCTTCATCTAGGGCTTTGGTGACCTACTCGAAGTCCACCAGGCTTAACAGGCATGATCTGCCCTTAATAAAACCAAAGTGGGTCAGGTCAAAACTTTGAAGGTCCCCTATATCCTTGCTGATAAGGTCCATGATGATTCTCTCCATGGCCTTACTGATAAGTTTGGATAAGCTTGTGGGTCTATAGTTCCAAGGGTTAGTTGAGGGACTCCCTTTGTGCATGGGGATTATGGTTGCTGTTTTCATTTCAGCTGGGACAAAGACAGTACTTGGACAGTGGTTGAAGAGAGTACTCAGTGGTTCCACTAACTCCTGTTTTAGACTGTTTAGTAAGCAGCCTGGGATGTTATCTGGTTCCATGTTTTTGGCCTTGGAGAGTGTGGTTATGACCTGCTATTTGGAGATACCAGGTAGAGGACTGGTGACTGATGTGCTTTGGGGTATGATTGGTGCGAGGAGGGGGGGTGAAGTTTTTGCCAAACCTGTCTGCTAGCAGATTGGCGATTTTTCACAGATTTAGTATGAGTGGTAGTGTCCACTACTAATTTGGCAAAAATCTGGGCCTTCCTTTTTAGATTTTGGATGTAGCTAAAGAATGCCTTGTGGTTACCCCTGGCTAAAGATGCTAATTTAGTTTCGTAGTTAGCTTTAGACGACTTTACGAGATGTCTAATTTGCTTGTTGAAGCTGTGGAGGGTGTTCTTCCTCTGCTGAGACCATTCCCTCTTGTTTTTTGATAGCAGTTTCTTTCTCTTATTGTATAACCTATTTATGCTGGATGTCCAAATGGGTGGCTTGTTTTTTCATGAGGACCTTGTTTTGATCCGTTCAAGTATGGCTAAGTCTGTACCTTTTGTGTAGGTGTTTATACAGGGCATTAATGTACACCACAGTATAGGAGTCATTGCTGTCAGTGGTGACAGGGTTTGAAACTGTTTATGCCATTTCTTAGGAGGCTGTAGTTTGCCTTGGAGAAAATTTTCAACCGTTTTGCTCCTGAGCGGGCTCAGGTATGATTATTACTTTGAATGAGACTGATTGATTTATGATCAGACTTCTCTGAGTGGGGCCCCACACATGGAGTGGTGCAGCAGACCACCATGTTGGTGAAGACTAGGTTGAGAATATTATAGCCCCTTGTGGGGGTGCAGACTGTCTGTTCCAGGCCATTTGTGTTAAAGTCCAGGAGCCTTAGGGCAAGCATGTTTGCACTCAATGTAGGTTTCCCAGTCGTTGGATGGATAGTTAAAGTCACCAATGACCAGGGTGTTTGGCCGCATTGTGAGCGATTCAAGTAGATCTAGGTAGGCAGTGTGGTTTCTGTGGTTCATGGTGGGGGACCTATAGTGAACAATGACATGGGGGGGGGGGTCTTTCCTACAGTTAGTTGGACTTGGAGTAACTCTAGGGAGTCATACTGTTTAACCAGTTTTGAGATGTGTTTATCTGTGATGAAGATGGATACAACATCTCTTTTGGTTCTTTCATGTTCTTTTTGCGGTCTGACCGTGTGGAAGGCATTGTAGCCTTGCATGGCTGGGCTACTGGCTGCTGCCCTGAACTATGTCTTTGTCACTGCACAGACATTGGCATCTTCCAAAGTAAGGAGTGCTTCCAGTGAGGGCAGTTTCTGATTTAGACTTCTGGCACTAAGCAGCATAATCCTGAGTTTTGTCTCTAAAGGATGTTTTTACATCGGGGAACTTTGTTTTTATGGCATTGCCTAAAAAAGGCACTATAAGGGAGGCAAGTACCTTTACCGGTAACCGAAAGCCAAGCGTTCACAGGTGAAGACAACCTCTGGCAAAGCAGTGTGGTCTGTTGACCATATCATCCCAAGCTGACAGACACTTGACCCCCCTGGACTGACACATGAAGCTAAGCCAATTGTTGAAGTCATCATTTTTGTTTGTATTATGGCATCATCCTGGGTAAAGGTACAATACTGCTTAGGGATAGGGACCTGTGTGGGACACACAATCAGCAAGCTCAGTCATATCTCTCTTCATATAGTCCAGTGAGGTACATCTGAAGTCATTCACTCCAACATGGACTATGACAGAGTCATAACAGTACTTATTGAAAGACTTGAATGCATGTGTGATTTTGTGGATCCTAGCACCTGACAGGCAGCTGACCATGACCTTCTCCTTGTCCAGTCTGGTGAGTGGGACATCTGTGTGTCTCACTATAGAGTCACCTATGACCAAGACATTTGGTTTTGAGGTGTTTTGCCTGAGGGGGTTGTTGGGTGAGACACTGATGTGTGTGTTTTTGTGTGTAATGGATTCTGTTGAGACTGCATTGTGTGCAGTTGGTTTTGCGCTTGGGAGGTCTCTGCTGTTTTGGTATACTTCTGGTGAGTACCTCTGCATATGTGGGTTTCTGTGTTGTGTGCTTGGTTTGTGGAAGAGGTAAAGTGTGTGTGCTGACAACCTGTTTGGTATCTGGTTTGTTTCATGAGAGAGATACCATTAATTCCTGATTAATAGCATAGATACATCTCTCACATATTGTATTTGTATGTTTTAGGAATAATAGGTTGTCAGTGCACGTGAGGCACTTGCTATATTACCTTGGGTTGCCCATGTCATTCAATCTGGCTGGAGAAACGGTGGGGAACTGTCCATTCATCATGTCAGGTGTATTCTGTAATGAGTAGTGGTGAGTGGACTAGATGGACCAGGTTCTGCTGTAGGACTTGTAAAATCAACTAATCTGTGGGAAGTTTTGCAGGTTGGAAATCTGCATCAACACCTCAAAATTCGCAGCTGACGTTCTCTCCAGCCAGCAGTGCTCAGTGCACGCAGAGAAGCCTAGGATGGTTCACAAGCAGTTATCAAGGGGAAAATTTGTCTTTCTAAGCCTTTGCATCTGTACAAGGCAGTGCTAACCCCTGCTATGCGGTCTGCAGCTGCATGCAAATGCTTTTTAAACAAACTAAACAATGGGAAAGCCCAGAACTGAGCCTTCCAACAATCCCCAACTCATATGCGTCCTTGGCTACACTTTTCTGCCACAAGGGTTCGGGGGGGGGGGTCCTCTTAATGTAAGATGGCTAGTTTTAGTGCTCAGATAATGCCAAACAGCCTAGATTCAGCAAGTCTGAATCTAGCCAATGCTATAAAATGCACAAGTACTTGAAATATTAAGTGCAGAAAATAAGTCTCAGACAGCAAAAAAAAGTTGAATTTAAGCAGCAATACAGTAGTAAATGGTTTAAAAGTGAAATGCAGAATATAAAAATGCTTATTTTTAAACAGATTTCAAAGGATGCCTTGGCTTTAGTTTGGATTCACTCAAGATCTGTGGCTAAAGTCGTCAATCTCAGAGTAGCTCCGGTAAACTGAGCGTTGATGGTGTTTGAGTGATCGGGGTTCTTAGTCCCAGCCATAGGAACAGCAATTAGTAAGTTTTATGAATTGCATTCCAGCTGTTTTAGAGACTTTGGGAATGGTACACAGAGTGCTAGAGGGTATTTTCATTCCATATTCATTTGAGGTGGCTTAAGCCATTTGATTAGCAGGCTGCATCCTTAAAAAAGGCCTTCACTGCTTCTCATTCCTTATTAATATTTACAGCCTACTTTAAGTGATACGTCTGTGACACTTCAACATTTCAGGTTTTCAAACGTGTTTTTGTGAGACTATTACTCAGTAATATTGTATTCAGACGACACTACCCCATTAAATGTGTGTAAAGCACAAGTAGTTCTTACGCTGCCTGCAGTTTAGGCCTCCAGCTTATTTGTTATACCCTGGGGCACTGGCAACATTAATCTTGACTGTAGAGCTCAGGTAATGGCGGTGCAGATTTGAAACAAGAACAGTCTGTTGCAGTTTACCCAGCCTCAGGAGAAAAAAGCTTTCCAGCAAACTGAAATGTGAAGAGCTCTTAAATTCACAGTTCAACCTTCTGGATAGTTACTAAATTTCACAAAAATCCATCAGATGTGACACACACATTGGCATCCTGTGTTAGATCTTAAAAAAAAAAAAAACAACATTATTGCATCCACTTTTAATAACTAAACTAGCACCTTCAAAGATTTTCAAAAGCCAGTAACAAAACGTCATTCCTTTTATACTATCACAGTCTTCATTGAACTAGTCAAGGCATTGAGTTAATTAAATCGGTTGGAAGGATGCAATTTATACAGTTGTCAGTGTCTAGAGTTTGTTCCAGTTACTGCCAGACAGACAGGCAGATGCCTTCTTTAAGCTGTGGGTTGACTGAAGTAGGATCCTATCTAAGCATCCTAGCACAGGTCACAAGAGATCACAATATCTTGCCTTCCTGGATTGAGTTGAAGGGATTAAGGTCCACAAGACCTTTTCAGCCCTTTCTGAGCCTAAACTCAAGGAAAGGTGATTAAGACTTCTCTCTCCAGCTGATACATATTGTTCACTTGCAGGTTTTAACTGTGCAGACACTGGAAAGAACAGAAGACTCAGGCTTGTGCATGTGTACAATGGTGTGGTTAAGATCCTCCTTCCTGAAGGAGGATATTATGAGGTCTATTCTGAATATTTTGCTTGTTTTCCTTGGCTTGACCATGGAACAAACAACTGGTCCCATGGTCTTTCCACCTTCCAGCCACAAAAAGAAAAAAAGGTTAAGTAAACAGCCTTTGCCACTGTAGCAGGCTGCAGTTGCCTCAGCCACAGGTGGGTGACTGCTGTGGCCATGACTTGTTTCTGAGATCGGTCATCTGTTACCCCAGATCTTTCTAGTCTACAGCCAGTGTGGACCAGGGGTTAGCCATGTTCTCCGTGGCTATTGGGGTCCCTGCAGTAGGCAAGGGAGAGCCACTCTTGTTAGTCCTGGGAGAGTCAATAGGGAAGACTTCCTTGTTTGGTCAGAATGCTGTGCCCATCCCTGGGGAAGCTGCTGCTGACATTGATAACACTGTTGGCCCCATTGTTCCTGTCAAAAAGGCTTTCTAGTTGGTGCCAACAACATACCCAGCCCCCTTTCAAAACTAGTGTTTCTCTGGTTTTACAATGTTTGTGTGAGTTACTCTCCCTTGGCCTTTCATACTTCTCTATCAAGGTTAATTTAGCAGCCTTTTCAGCATACCTCCCCAATGATCCTCCTCTTTCAATACATTCTCATGTTAAAATGTTTTTGAAATGGGTTTTGCACAAGAGGCCTCAGAGGAAAAACAGTAGTGTTAGAGAAGCTAACACTTGCTCCATTGAACCAGCTAATGTGGCTGACTTGAGGTTCTTAATGTGGAAAACTGGTCTTCTGATAGCTCTGACTTCTACAAGATTACCTGATTTGCAAGTTCTTAGGGTGAGTTAGAGGGTTTCTTTGAGAACTAATCCTCCTTTTACGCCTAAAGTGGTATCAGAGTTTACTTTAAGCAAACTTTCACCACCTCATTTTCTTTCCTGAACCTAAAAATTAGGGAGAAAGGCTAATCCATAACTTGGATAACCAACAGCTTGGGTACTGTCTTGACAGAGCTAAATCTTCTAGATCATCAGATCAATTGTTCATTTCTTATTAAGGTAAGAAGAGATAACATGTGTCAAAGTAGACCATTTCCAAATGGTTCTTAGGTTATTGCAGTTTGTTATACTCATCATAACAAAACTATTCCAGGCAGGGTCAAGGTCCACTCTACTCGGGTCTTGGCTTCATCAGTGGCTTTTTGTAAGGGGTTGGATTCTGTAAGTATTCAAGAAGCAGCACATTGGTGCGCTGTAGGTTTACAAAGCATTACAAGCTTAATTCCTTTTCTAGGACTGGATCAGTCTTTGCTAGGACCATTCCCCATGGGCTCCTAGACCCTTCCCTTTCTACCAACCAAAGCTGGTAAGCCAGGGTAATCTATTATATAGCTAAGACTACTGCAGCAGTGATGAATAAAATGGAAATAGTACAGTTGTGTAAATAAACTTGCATAATAGTAGATGTTCGAATGATCACTGCTGTAGTAGCCCCTCCCTTGTTTTTTGGTGTGTTGTTTATGTCAGGGTGTGGATACTTTCTGTTGTTGTTGTTCCTAGCATTGTTCTTTCATGGCTCAGCATCTGTCTGTCTCTCTCGGCATGAAGGCTCTGAAGGGCTTGCTGTCCAAACTTGTCTTTTTAGTCACCTCAGCTTGAGCTGTTTGGGCGAGTGGAAGGTGCCGTGAAGCTCTGGAAGCTGGCTTTTAAGAGTGTTACCTATTCTACTCTTTGCTTTTTCTGTTGGCAGTTTTAGTAGTGCTTTGTCCTTTCTTTGTTTGTTAGAACTACAATCAAAACAAGTCAGCTATGGAATGCAGACATAAGTGAGACTGATTTGGAGTTTTATGTGGGGGATGTTAAGGGCACCACTATAGAGTGAGACTGACTTAAATTATCCTTCTGTTATATTTTAGTAAATGTTTGACATTTGTGTAAGAAACTGGAAAACTTCTATTTCTTTAGTAAGTAGCAGAACAGTGTAGGTTTGGAACTAGTTTTGCAGTTTTTCCTGAAGCAAGAGAAAATTTCAACAGATTATCAGTCCGAATTACATGCACCTGTTAATCCATGGTCAGTGTAGCATGGAGCTTGGTCCTTATTGGGTACTTAAATGTAAACAATTGACACACACATAAAATCAAACAAATTGTAAATGTTGTACTTTACTACTGACTGCTAAATTTACAACACAGTGTGTTAGTAACACCTTTTCAGTGAAAAATGGTGTAAATTTAACAGAAAAATGACCGAGCGCTATCTCTTTTAATGACGTGTAACTCACGTAAGAAAATGTCTGTTTCCTGTATAAAGACTGTAAGTGTTTGAATGTAAATGGAGCTTTTCTCCCTGGGCCTCTGCTGAAAATGTGTTCTTTCTGACCCAGTCAGACTTTACAGTAAACAAATGTCAAGTAAATAAGGACATTGAATGGTACTTAACATAGGTTAGGTGTAGCCATTGTGAGATATTGGGACCTATGACTGTTTTAATCTTTTTGTTTTTGTAGGCACCTTCCCTTTACCTTTGCTTCTTCCTGCATTTTGACTTCTGGCTTATCCTCAGGATGAAAACTGACCAGCACTGGGGGCCCTGCTCATTTGGTTTATAATTTGGATTATTATTTTTACCTTTGCAGCTGCATAATTTGATAAGGTATGACTGTCCTCCATTAGTACATGTCATTCTGTCATGCACTGCACTAGAATACCCTGCCTATGCATTTCTGCTGCTCACAGCTCAGATTTAAATTTTTTATGTTGGAACGTTTCTCTCACTTGTTGCTTAAAACACGTAAGGCCCGAAACTGTCGACCTGATTTGTCTAGGGCTAGCTGTGGGTAGAGTTGTCTTGAGTTTCATCTGGTTTGTAAATCCATCACAAAAAACTGTTCGGCTATTGATATGATCATAAGCAGCTGAATCTTAGAACATTAGACCCTTCCTAGGCCGTGCTTAGGTGAAAGAATATGCCATCTCCACAAAACGCTTTTGACAGACTTAGACTATATTCTATAGAGGCCATAGAGAACCTTTCTGCTTTGGAGTAAAGAGGTGGGGGGGGGGGGCGTTACTCCTACCTTATTAATCCCATCCTAGACTTCAGAGGTTTCAAGTACCATAGGGTGCATGGATACTATTAGCTGGCCATAATCAACATATTTTTGCACAAAGTTGGCTGGAGTCTACAAGGAAGTATCCAGTTCATGCTATCCGTCCAATCTAGCTGATCAGACATCAAGCAGATTGTTGAATCCGAGCTGCCAAAACTAATGCTCCAGCCTCAAAACCTTTTAAATTTTACCTTCCTTTAATGCATTAGTATGTGAAACTGCCTCAGGTCTTGTTTGTCACCATAGCATTTGGTCACAGATTGTCACAGCCTAAAACCTAACTGCTCCTTCTCAGACTTTTTTTTAACTACTATTCAGTTATAATTTGATAATTCAGCAGTGTTGATCATGATTACTACTTTGTAGTCCTTAAGGAAAGTTTTCCTTATAGCTCCTTTCCCTTTTGTCTTCTCAGCTTTCATAGGCTTTGGTCTGCTGTCAACATTTATTGCCCTTCTTTAAAAAGAAAAAAATACAGAATAAAGTGAAAAAATATGTTTGAACTCGGAATTTAATAGTTTTGGGTAGTGTTAGCTATTAGTTTAGGTGTCCATTGCAATTGCAAATGCCAAGAAAGTTACCTTTATATAGATTTAAGCACTGGTTCCTTAGGTTTTTTTCTGACACTGAATATTAGAGTTTGGTATTAGAACTTTATACTTCATTCTTGTTTGTATCTCTGTATGTTTTCTCTTTTATTGGATATGAAGAAAGACAAAGAGAAGATCTTTAGGAAGTGCCAAAAGTGTGACGACAAAATTCTTCTCCAAGACACCCATGAGTTGTGTGGTGTGCTTGGGACTGGAATGTGTTTTTCGTGAATGTGCCATTTGCAAAGGCCAAGACTTCATGCCATTTCAGACAACACATAAGTTGCTCATTAAAGGGCTGATACCTCCAGATTCAGAGGCCTGCAGAAAAATAAAAATATAGTAAAACAGAGAGTCAAACTAAGTGAGCCCCTTAAGTGAAGGGATGGGTTCAGAGCCATCTTCTCAGAAGTTGCATAAAACGAAGTTGGCATCTGCTTCAACCTAGATATATTTTCTGACTTTGGCACTGTCTTTCTCTGAGCCAAATCTAATTCCTGGCAAATCTCCCAAGATACCTCTGAGTAAGACTGTTTTTTGGAACGGGAGCTATCTTAAGTACCCTTCTGGCCACCATCTACTACTTCTTTAAGGTCCTTCAGAAGCTGAAGTGGATTGCATGATGTGGGCATTTCTGAAGACTCTGAGATGGATGTCCTCCCATCCTCCTCTATCCTGAGGGTAGATTGGGCTGGTCTTGCATCTCCAATCTTAGCTCCTTCCCCAGTACATGTTTCAGCTGTGGTTGTTTCAGAGCTGACTCTACCCTAAAAGTCTATCCTTTCAGTGCTAACTACCATTTCCAGAGGAGTTTGATCCAGTGCATTTGACCCCGAGACTCTAAGTCGAGTTTGCCTCAGGACAGTCATTTCACTGCCATGCCTTCAGTGCTGATGTCCTTCAAGGATGCATCTGCAGTCCTTACAAATGGGGTTGTCCTGGCCTCAGGCAGCCCTTCGGTCGGCCGGATTCCAAAGTCTGGGTCTGGCCTCGGCTGATGTCGCACTTCACCCATCATAGCTGCAGTTCAGCGGGTATAAAGGCATCAGCCGACGCCATTTTCATCAGTCTTTCTTGCCGCGTGGCGCCCGAAGCAGAAGCTGTTCGCAAGTGCCGGTCGGTCAGAACCAGAGATTACTACTACCGAAGACTTCTAAAAAGCTAAGTACCCGTTGGGGACTCTTTCTTGCCTCAGCCGATATCAGAAAAAGTGAATAACTGTTTAACTTGTGGGAAACAAATACCTCATAAAGATTTCCACTCTTACTGCCTACCTTGTTTAGGCCCAGACCACGACGTAGCAGCTTGCCTAGCCTGTGCTTCCTTCAACCAACGAACGCTTAGACGTCGGTCGGAGTTTGCAGAGGAGTTTTTCGGCTCCGCTTTTGCTTATATCATGCCGTCGGAGACTCCGACTTCACATTTAACTAAAAAGCGCAAGGAAAAGGACCGACACTCGCGGTCTGCGGTTTCGGCCGAAACCGCTGCTAAGCCAACCGCGAGTGTCTCGGTTTCAGCCGAAGCCGAGTCCGCGGTTCTTCCTTCGGCCGAAAGCATGCCTCCTTCTACCGAGGCCTCTTCCAGCATGGCTGAATCTGCTACCGAAAATCCACCTGCTCTTACAGTTTCTCAGGATTTATCAGATACTATCCCTTTAGATGTATCTACTCCTGCACGTGGGGCTGCTAGGCCCCCTGCATCCATGTCAATTAAGGCTTTTGCCAGGGCTAAAGCAGCTAAATCTTCAAAGGCCGTACCTGCTAAAGCCCCCTCACACAGGCCTAGCTTTAGTACTCAAATGCTTAGTCTAGCAGAGGATCTCATTTCTTTGATCAGGGGAACCCAGTCTTACCCTGACAGGGCCTCTCACCCTCCTCCAGAGAAGAGGCTTAGAGCAGAACCCCCTGAGCCAGTTTCTTCAGATTATTCCTCTGATGATTCAGAAAATACAAACCCTCCAGAGGGCCCTTATTCTCCATATGAGGACTCTGATGCAGAGGATTCCATACCTTCTGCCTCTCCTCCTGAGGAATTTTCTTTTGGGGAAACCTTGCATGCTATGAGGGAACAATTTCAATGGCAGGGCCAGGATTTTTCAGACTCTAGGAAAAGGCTTAGGACCTTTTTGCATTTACCACAACATAGGCCTTTAGCTATTCCTCCAGTACTTACAGTTGTGGATGATGCATTTAATGATGCTTGTACTGCCCCTGACTCACTGCCTCTGACCCATGCTAAGCCCGACAGATACTACAGGGTTCCGGACACACATTATCATTTGTATAAGGCTCCCATTGCAGATCCTGAAACTATTTCACAGGGCCCCAAAGCTGTAACAGCTGCCTCTGCCAAAACCCCCCTCCCCTCTGAAAGAGAATCTAGGGCATTGGAGAGATGGGGTAAAAAAGTTTATACTTCTGCAACTCTTTCGGCTAGGGCCTTAAACTGTCAATTCCACATGATTCAGTATCAGGAATTTCTGTTAGATCAACTCACTAAAAAACTGTCCTCGCCTGAACCTTTAGACCGTAAGTCCCTTCAGGATTTGGTGCATAACACTCAGCAGGTCAGTAATCATTCCTTAAAATGCGGCTATGATGCACTGGAGGCTTCCTTTAGATCAGCTATGACTGGTACAGTGATCAGAAGGCATGCATGGTTAAAAGAGCAATCCTTACCAGACCATGTAAAGTCAAAGCTACTAGATGCTCCCATGGAAAAGCACAGTTTGTTTGGTTCCCCTGCACAACAGGTGTTGAAGAAGGTGGAAGAGAAAGCTAAATCTGTCCAGACAGTCAAGGATTTCTTACAGGTCCAGCCTCCGAGGTTTAGTAGGAACTGGCCTTCCAAGAATTGGTCCTTTCCAGACACCACCAGAGCACAGAGAAGCAGAAGTAGACGCCCTAGAGGCAGAGGTCAATCCAGAGGTGCCTACAGGGGACGTCAGTGGCAGCCTAACAGCCAGAGAACTACTGCCACAGATCCAGCCGCTACCACTTCTGCAGGACAATCACAGTGACTTGGCTCTGAAACCGCCTACCAGGGAACAACTGGCAGCACCCTTAGGCGGAAAATTAGCCTTATTTTCAGTAAATTGGCATTACATTACAGGAGACAAATGGATTTTACAGACAATAGACAAGGGCTACAGGTTTCACTTCCATACTCTTCCAAGGAAGAGAGGAATGCCAAACCTACCTCCAAACCAAAGGACAAACGCTCTACAGCAAATAGACCACTTGCTAAGGATGAGAGCTATAGAAAAGGTACCGGCTATGGAACAAGGACAAGGATTTTATTCAAGGTTTTTCCTAGTACCAAGAAAGGAAAACCAATGGAGACCTATCCTCGACCTGTCCGCTCTAAACACATATCTCATTGTTCCAAAATTCAAAATGCTGACCCTACAGCAACTTCTTCCCATGCTGGGCAAGGAGTCTTGGCTGGTGACTCTGGATCTCAAGGAGGCATACCTGCACGTCCCCATGCGACCAAATTGCAGAAGATACCTCAGATTTCTTGCAGGATCAGAGCATTATCAATTCTCAGCATTGCCTTTGGCTTATCTACTGCCCAGAGTATTCACGAAATGCCTGGCATCAGTAATTGCTCATTGCAGGCTTCAGGGAATTCAAATTTATCCATACCTGGACGACTGCCTGATACAAGCGGACAGCAAAGACAAATTAACAAAAGATTTGAAAAAGGTTATTCACCTGCTGCAAGCCCTGGGATACACAGTCAACACAAAAAAGTCAAGGCTGATACCATCCCAAAGGATAACCTTCCTGGGTGCGGAACTGGACACATCAAACCAGATGGCATTCCTCACAGCAGAAAAACAGAAGCAGCTACCACTCTATTTTATGGCATTAACAACACAGAACCAGCTTACAGCAAGGAAAATCCTGCAAGCCCTGGGTTACATGGCATCCTGCATAATAATAATTCCACATGCCAGACTACATATGAGGAAGTTGCAATGGTACCTGAGGAATTTATGGTCTCAGCACAAGCACAGCCTAGAAACCCAAATTCCAATAATTCCATGCTTGAAACAAGAATTCCAGTGGTGGGCCCAGGCCTGTCAATTGAACAAAGGACTGCCCTTCCACAGGCCTCACCCAAGCCAGACTATCACCACGGACGCCTCAGACCTCAGATGGGGGGCACACATGGTGGACAAGTGCATACAAGGCTTATGGACTCAAGACCAGATAAACCTACACATAAATCAAAAGGAGATGCTGGCAGTAAAACAGGCAATTCAGACCGTTTCTTCAACAGGGTCATTTGCTGATAAGGACGGACAACACCACGGTTATGTGGTATATCAACAAGCAGGGAGGCACACATTCATATCCTCTATGCCGGATGGCAATGGACCTCTGGAATGTGGCCCTGAGCCTCAACATTCAGCTCCAAGCCATATTCGTGCCAGGAAAAGAAAATATACTAGCAGACATCTTAAGCAGAACCACCACGGATGCCCACGAATGGATGCTGCATCCAGACATCTTCAAAACCATCACAAGGAAATGGGGACTGCCAGAAATAGACCTGTTCACATCCTCACACAACCACCAATTGAAAAAATTCTGCACAAGGACATACCACCCACTTGCTAGGAAAGTGGACTCCCTATCCTTCAGTTGGGAAAACCTGACAGCATATGCATTTCCACCTCTTCCTTTGATGCACAAAGTGCTACTGAAGATCAAAGAAGATCACCCGAGGATCATTTTGATAGCTCCAGATTGGCCAAGGCAACATTGGTACCCGCTGCTGAGGAGTATGTCCTGGGAACACGCATGGCCTCTACCCCTACTACCCCTACTGCTAACACAGAACAACTTCAAAATCCTGCATCCAAACTTGAAAACACTGCAGCTAGCTGCTTGGAACATTACATAAGGAAAAATAACCCAGATTTATCTCAAAGGGTTAAGGACATTATCTTGGAGGCTCGCAGACCCTCAACAAGGAAAACTTATTCAGCAAAATGGAAAAGATATCTCATTTGGAGTGCAACAAAAGGAGTAGATGCATCATTGGCAAACATAGCTAACATCCTGGAATACTTAGCAGAGCTTTTCCACAATGGTCTGTCTTACTCCTCCATTAAGATTCATGCATCAGCAATTTCAGCAGAATACAACATGGATCCTCCAGTCTTTTCTCATCCTCTTCTCAGGCAGTTTCTCAGAGGAATTAAAAATGTAAAGCCACCAAGGAAACCACCATTGCCTACATGGGACTTGAACTTTGTGTTAGAAAAGTTAACACTCCCCCCTTTTGAACCAGCAGCAACAGCAGAATTACAGTACTTATCTTGGAAGACTGCATTCCTGCTTGCAATCACTTCAGCTAGAAGGGTTTCTGAATTACAGGCATTAATGGCAGTACAGCCCTTCCTTATCTTCCATCAGGATAGAGTATCCATGAGGACTAATCCTACCTTTATGCCAAAGGTGGTCTCCAGGGTATCATTAAATCAAGCAATACACCTACCAACATTCTTCCCCAACCCACAGAACAGGGGGGAAAGATTGCTGCATACCTTGGATGTACACAGACAATTACGCTACTACCTGGACAGAACCAAGAACAATAGAAAAACTGACCAGCTTCTGGTAGCTTATGCAACAGGAATGGAAGGAAAAGCAATTTCAAAACAAACAATCTCAAAATGGATAGGAAATTGCATTAGATTTTGTTACTCTTTTCATGGAAAGGCAACTCCAGAAAACATCAGACCTCGTTCCACAAGGGCTACAGCCACTACTACAGCTTTCTTACGAGGAGTGGCTACCAAAGACATAGAGGCTGCTACTTGGAGCTCTGTGCATACATTTGCCAAGCATTATAATCTGCCTTTATACTCCAGATCCCGAGCAGGTTTTGCCACTGCTGTTTTGCAAGGGATCTTAACTACACCATAAACTCTTAGTACCTCCTCCTCCAGTTTGGCTATGGTATTCTACCCATTTGTAAGGACTGCAGATGCATCCTTGAAGGACATAGTACAGTTTTGTACCTACCATAAATGTAGATGTCCGAGAGGTATGCATCTGCAGTCAGGATTACCCACCCTCCTTCCCCTCTGTGGTACTCCTAGGGTATTTGCCCATCTTGTAGCTAGCTGGGGGAATCTATTATGGTGTATTTGTTTGTATATATGTATATACATGTTTATTTCTATGTGCTCTCTATTGTTTGGAAACATTTGCATTTATCCAAATTTAGCCTTTCTAGAGGGCACCTGGCATCTGGGGCAAGAAACACTGAGGAAAATGGTGTCGGCTGATGCCTTTATACCCGCTGAACTGCAGCTATGACGTCGGGTGAAGTGCGACATCAGCCGAGGCCAGACCCAGACTTTGGAATCCGGCCGACCGAAGGGCTGCCTCAGGCCAGGACAACCCCATTTGTAAGGACTGCAGATGCATACCTCTCGGACATCTACATTTATGGTAGGTACAAAACTGTACTTTTTCAGAGTTATCTTGTACAGTGCCCTTGTTGGTGAGTGAGACACTGGCTTTCAAGAAGTCAGCACTGATCCCTTCTTAGAGGCCTCCCACCTTCTTTGTTTCAGGAATACCCTCATTAGTGCCTTCCTCTGAAAGGGTAGACCAGGCCACCGATGGGCTCAGTGGATCCAGCCACGGTGGGTATGGCCTGTCAGGCTCCAGCGTGAATGGATGCACAGGCTTCCTCTGTGTCAGCTCCATTATTATGCTAGCAGACACAAAGCAAGAGCTTATAAAGGGCGCAGCTATTCACCTGCCCAATAAGGAATCTTTGGCCATGGAAAGGTTAGGGAAATGGGCGTATGCTTCAGGGATGTATGCTCTTAGGACATTGAACTATGTCACTCATATGAATCACTTCCAGAGATATCAGGCACAGCAAGCACTTGTCTCTTTGAGAAGACTGCCTACATCAAATCCCAGGAAACAACTAGAGATAGCTCTGGTCACAATGTTGAATATTACTAACCTCTTCTTGAAGCTCATTTATAATGCAGCTGATGGAATGGCACATGCCGGCATTGCTATAAGGTGTCAAGCCTGGCTTTGCCTTCATGACAGAAAGGGGGATGATCCACTAAAGCACTTTTCCAAGAGGAGTCAGTATTCCTCAAGGCTTTCGAATTTGGCCTACTGCTTGGGTAGTTCCTCCCATAGACAAGATGGTGAACCTAATCTCCATATGGCCATAGAAGGATCCAGACATTGCCAAACTTATTCCTCATAAACAAGACAAATGCTTTGTATCCCCGAAGGATTGTCCCCACTGGAACAAGGGCCTTTCCAAAGATTCTGTAGTGGTGGCAGGAACTACCAAAATGGAACTGGACAAAGAGTTCCACTGTCCATCCACCTAACAGGGATTTTTCATGTGTTGGACAGGTTTGAGAAGCAAGTCTGTGCTTCAATGACCTTTGCTGTTAGGGCACTGCACTACTTGGCAAATGTCACTCATTTTCAGAGAAGTCTGAGCAAGGACCTTTCCAAATCTTTCTTGGGGGTTCTTATCTGCACAGCAAAAGAATTCCATTGACTTGCAATTGACTACCCTGCAGTCCTTATCCAATATCTCTATGTACCTTCTTTCCAATGCTCCTAAAGGTGCTTTAAGAACAGTGGGCACCAGCATCACCATTAGGAAGCATGCTTGGATGTGACTTTGTAATTTTGCAGAGCATTTTAAGATGTCTTTTGTTAAATGCCTCATGATGTTTCTACACTTTTTAGGCTGAAAGTCAGAAAAACACTTCCTAGAAGTGAACAAGATAAGAGCCTTTCTGCCATAAGAATCAGATTTTCTACCCCTCAAAGAACCTTCTTGAGGAGCCAGAAGGTTGAAGAGAGACTTTGGTTCAGCAGGTTGCAAAGGTTCATACCTAACACTTATGGAGATAGAGCCTCCCCATGATACGGGAAACTCTAATGGCGGACATTGTCCTCGGGGCAGAGATGTTCTGCAGGACCAGGACTTCTGAGTTCAAGCACTCCTAAACTTTTCCTGACACTTGTTCTTTGAGGCAATCAGGGGCACTTATCTCTGCACCTCACTACCTGGATGTTCATCCCTCAAGATATATGGGTGCAGAGGCGGTTTCTTTCCCTTTGTTTTCCCCCATACCCACAAAAAAACTTCCCAATGTGCCACCCTCTTAATGGTAAGCAGCTGCTTCAGAAATAAGGAAGCTTCTAAACAGTTGAGTCATCCAAGAGGTTCCACAAGAGCAGAACAGATCCAGAATTTACTCAAGATTCTTTTTACTGCCAAAAAAAATGGGGACCAAAGGCCAATTCTGGACATCAGCCATCTAAACAAGTTTGTAACATGGTTCAGTCTGTTCAGCCTTTACCCTAAGGGAAATCGACTGGATGTTCTCAGTCATCCTCCAGCATGCATACTACCATGTAGAGATGGACAGGCAACCCTAGAACTTCCTTCATCAGGCTGGGAGCCAGTCATTTCTAGTTCAGAGCCCTGCCTTTTGGACTCACCACAACCCCCCTCCGAGTGCTCACCAAGTGCATGGTAATGGTTGCAGCTCATCTCTGACTGCAGGTGTTACTTTATCTGAAAGATTGACTCATCACCGCCTCATTCAGGGATGTACTTGTCCAGGCCAGGGATTCCTTGCTCCATCTTTGCTCAAATCAGGATCACACTGAATACAGCAAAGTCCAAGCTTCAGCCTGTTCAGTTGTTTGACTTCAATGGAGTTTTCTTAGATCTGAAACTTCAGATTGCAAAGCTTCCTGAAATGAGGATTTCAGGTTTCTACAGGCAAGCCTTAGCTGTACTATTATGTCAGAAGCTACCGGCAAAATTGACACTATGTCTCTTAGCTCCATGGCAGCTGCAGTTACCATAATCCCTCTGGCCAGATACCACATGTAAGTTCTGCAGTGGACCTTAGCAATCCAGTGGTCTGTCAGACAATTTTAGGTATGGTTAATGAAGATTTGCAAATCACATATCCAGAGACTGGAGTCACCAGCTGTAGCTCAAGGACAACCTTTTGTTCTTTCATCACCCTGTGCCATGATGACTACAGAGGCTTCTCACATGAGGTTGGAGCATTTGTTGGGAAAGCCTGTCGAAGGTAAGTGGTTTCTTTTAGAAGCCCATCTTTACATCAGCATCTTGGAGATGAGAGTGGTCTTAAATTTGCAGGCACTTCGACTCTCACCCATTGAGTGTGGTATCTCTCCAGACCAACAACATGTCAGTGGTTTGGTATGTCAACAAACAGGAAGGATCTCAAATCTTATGGGCTGTGTTGAGAAGCCATGAAGGTATAGGAATGGGCAGTGTCTTCCCAGTGCTTTCTAATAGTAGCACACATTCTGAGGAAGTCAGTGTTCTAGTGGACAGGTTGAGCAGGTCAGTCCTTCCTCACAAGTGGTCCCTCAATCCAGTAGTAGCAGAATGTATATTAAGCCATTGGGGCCAGGCTTGCTACAACTTCTCTGCATCTCCTTACAACACCAAATGCAGTAAGTTTTTTGCTCTGATCCCCTGAGAGGGGGAGTCACTGAGGGATCCTGTCCTCCACAATTGGTCCTCCAGACGCTTTCATGTCTGCCCCCTAATACCCAAGTTGCTACAGATAGCTTTGGTGATGAATATTATGGTCATCCTCGTAGCTCCTTACAAGGCTTGGCAGATGCGGATATGATGTCATTTTCATTCATTCCTCAAAGAATGGGTCTTGGATCCGACTCTCAAGCTCCTCCCTTTACCCATAATGTCCCTAACCCCTGTATTACCTCAGATCTCATTTGCCACCTTAAGGTTTTGAGGTGGATCATGCTGTCTTGAGCTCTGGGATTAGTTTATTTTCTCCTTTATGAGTAAAAAAAAAAAAAAGTTATACTCACCATAACATTCCATCTGTTTTGCCCATTTTCATTCTTAATCAACCTGTGGGTTCAGATCAGACTTTGCCGCTTTCTATAGCCCTAGGATCAGATTCTCAAGCTCTTCCTCCTCCCTTACCCATATTACCTTATTCCCCAGATCGAGTTTGCTGCTAACATAGTTACAGAATATCTGTATCTATATACAGATTATTGAATATTTGATAGAATGTGATAGGGTAAAGTTCAGGAGCTCAAACAAGAACTTGGGTTTCTATAGACATATTTGTTAGGTCTTTCACAGTCACATCTGGGGGAAAGAGGGTGGGGAAGTTGAAGAATGAAAATGGATAACACAGATGGAACGTTATGGTGAGTACATAACTTCTTTGTCTGATGTTGTCATTTTCATTCATTCCTCAAACTGTGGGACAGAGTTCCCAGCTACAATAACATTGGGTGGCCCTCATGGAAGGATATTCTGGAGAACTGTGGAACCAAAGGCCGTTCTGATGTTCATCACGTTAACCCTGCTGCAGTCATCACACTTGGGTTATCCTGCCGTCAGGCGGTCCCGCAGTCGGCTTGAGTTCCAAAGTCTTGGTCCGGTGTCGGTTGCTGTCGCTTCTTCCCTGACATCAGAGCGCCAGGGGTATATAAGAGGCATCCAACGCCATTTTCTTCAGTCTTTCTTGCCGCGCGATGCCCGAAGCAGAAGCAGTTTGCAAGTGCCGGTCGGCCGACACCTGAGATTTTCGATTCGAATTTCAGTCCGAAGTCTTTAAAGCTAAGTACCCCATTGGGGAACCTTTTCTTGCCTCAGTCCGATGTCAGAAAAAGTTAACAATTGCATTTCTTGTGGAAGCAAATACCTCATAAGGACTTCCATTCCTATTGTATTCCTTGCCTAGGCCCAGACCACGACGTCACAGGTTGTCGGATTTGTGCTAGGTTTAATAAACGGACTATCAAATGCCGTTTTGAATTCACACGACATTACTTTGGTAGGAAATTTAATTATATCATGCCGTCAGAGCAGCCGACGACCGGCATGCATAAAAAACGCAAGGATAAGGACAGGCAGCCTAGGAACAAGCCAGACTCTGGGGCCTCAGTTGGGCCTGTCGCCGGTTCTCTGGTTTTCAGTGAGGTGCCTACGCAGCCCCTGATGGCCATGGAACTGGAACCCCAGACAGCTGCAGATTCTCAAGCGGAGTCTACTAGGCTGACGACGCCACCTTCATTAGGCCCTTCCGACACCGAAGCAGAAGTAGACCCCGGTGCAGTGGAAACACCTTCGGTTGCAGAAGGTGTCTTCAGACCGACTACACTCGCCATTAAATCTTATGCTAAGCTTAAAACTCCTTTAAAACCAAAGAAGACTGTACATCAGTCTACAGTTCAAGGCCCCATGCCTAGGAAACAGATGCTTAAGAAGGCTGAAGATTTGATTACCCTAATCAGGGGTTCCCATCCCCCTCCTGATAAAAGACCAAGACGAGGAGGATTATGCTTCCTCTGACCAGGTTTCAATTTCCTCAGATTCTTCTGAGGAACAGGATTACACTTTTCCACCTTATGAAGACTCTGATGCTGAAGACTATTCCCTCAGCATCTTCCCCTGAAGACTACTCCTTTGGGGAAATTTTACATACCATGAAGGAACATTCCCACTGGGAAGGCCAGGATTACTCTGATTCTAAGAAAAGGCTCCGAGAGTTCCTTTTACTACCCCAGCACATACCTCTTGCTGTCCCTCCAGTTTTGGATATTGTGGATGATGTTTACTTGGAGTCTGGTCTAAATCTAGACTCTCTACCTCCTGCTCCAGCCAAACCAGACATACTACAGAGTACCAGACTCACACAAATTCCTTTATAAAAGCCCTGTGGCTGATCCAGAAACAATTTCCCATGGTCCTAAGGGAGCTAAAACTTCTATGGCTAAAAATCCTGTGCCCTCTGAAAGGGATTCCAGAGCCCTAGATAGATGGGGAAAGAAAATATACACATCAGCAACTCTGGCTATGAGGGCATTAAATTGTCAGTTTCACATGCTGAAATATCAGCAATTCCTAATGTCTCAATTAAAACAAAAAATGAGCACACATACTAAACAGTCTGATTTCAAGGAAATGCAGGATCTGCTGCATGCAGCTGAACAGGTGGGCAAACATACTTTACAATGTGGGTTTGATTCATTGGAAGCTTCCTGTAGAGCAGCTGTTACTGGCTCTGTCATACGTAGACATGCTTGGTTAAAAGAACAAACTCTTCCTGATCATGTTAAAGCAAAGTTATTGGATGCACCTTTACAGCAGAATGTATTATTTGGTGTCAAAGCAGAAGAGGTTTTAAAGAAAATGGAGGATAAGGCAAAGTCTATGCAGACGGTCAAGGATTTTTTGCAGGTACAACCCTCTCATTTCAGCAGAAATTGGCCAATGAAAAACTGGTCCTTTCCAGCTTCTGACAGATCACAGAGAGGCAAATACAGATGCCAAAGGGGCAGAGGTCAGTCACAAGGCCCTTACAATCCTCGCAAATGGGGTACTGCTACCCAGAAAGGAGGAGAAGACAGGCCCTAGGCTAGCAGAAGACATACACAATGACTCAATCCTCAAACTACCAAGCAAATCTCTCCTGGCAGCTCCCTTGGGAGGAAAATTAGCATTTTTTGCAGACAACTGGCACATCATCACAAAAGACAAATGGGTTCTAGACATTGTCTCTCAAGGATACAGATTCCACTTTCATACCTTACCAAGGATAAAAGGAATGCCAAACCTGCCACCAAATCAATGGGCAGAGGCACAAAAACAAATTACAGCTCTCATGGTCATGAGAGCCATTCAACAGGTACCTATACAGGACCAAGGACAAGGATTTTACTCAAGACTCTTTCTAGTCCCAAGAAAGGACAAAGCATGGAGACCCATTCTGGATTTTTCAATTCTGAACACCTATCTGCAAGTACCAAAATTCAAGATGCTAGCACTACAGCAGCTTCTTCCCATGCTGGGCAAGAATGCTTGGCTAGTAATGCTGGACCGCAAGGAGGCATACCTGCATGTCCCTATCAGACAAAATTGCACAAGATACCGCCGCTTCATTGCAGGTTCAACGCATTATCAATTCTCTGCACTGCCCTTTGGCTTATCTACTGCGCCCTGGGTCTTCACAAAATGCCTGGCACCAGTAATTGCATACTGCAGACAAAGAGGAATTCAAATATACCCATACCTGGACGACTGCCTTATTTAAACAGAAAGCAAGGACATTCTTTTAAAGCATCTGGCATTAGTCAAACATTTTCTAAGTTGCCTAGGGTACACAGTAAACTAAAAGAAATCAAAACTAGTGCCCTCACAAAACATAATATTCCTGGGTGCCAGCTTGAATACAACGGCCCAAATGGCTTATCTCACACCAGACAAGAAACAACAGCTAACTCAATATTTCAAAATAATGGCAACAAAGACCCAACTCCCTGTAAGAAAAATTCTGCAGGCCTTGGAATTCATGGCATCTTGCATACTACTAATACCCATTTGCAAAACTGCATATGAGGAAATTACAATGGTACCTGAAAAGTGTATGGACTCAGCACAGCCACAGCTTAGAAACAATGATACCATTCATTCCCTGCCTTCAAAAGGAGTTTCTATGGTGGGCACAGGCATGTCACCTCAACAAGGGTCAGCCTTTCACCTTACCCATAGCCAGGCAAACTATGACAACAGATGCATTGGACTATGCCTGGGGAGCACACATGGCAGGGCAGTGCATTCAGGGCAAATGGACTACAGATCAGAGGCATCTACATATCAGTCAAAAAGAAATGCTAGCAGTACAGAATGCCCTAACAGCTTGAACCTCTTACACCCAGGACAACTAATAATAAAGACAGACAATACCACAGTAATATGGTACATAAACAAGCCAGGGGGCACACATTCCTACCCTCTATGCAGGCAAGCAATGACCTTGTGGAACACTGCACTGTCTTACCAGGTTCAATTACAAGCACAATTCCTGCCAGGAAAGAAAAACACATTGGCAGACGACTTAAGCAGAAACATCATGGATCCACATGAGTGGAAACTAGATCCACAAGTATTTGCAATGATAGCTCAAAAATGGGGACGCCCAGACATAGATCTGTTTGCAAGCCCCCAAAACTACCAACTTCAAAAATTTTGCACAAGGACATTCCATCCACAAGCTTGGAAAGTGGACGCCCTCTCATTCAGTTGGAAAACATTAACAGTGTATGCCTTTTCTCCACTGCCTCCTCTAGCAAAGGTACTACTGAAAGTCAGATTACAGAGGCCACAAATGATACTCATTGCACCAGACTGGCCATGCCAGCATTGGTATCCAATTTTAAGGAACATGGCCCACGGCCCACCATGGATTTTACCACAAATTCCTCACCTGCTCACCCAGCGAGACAATCGGATTCTACACTGCCAGCTCAAGACTTTAAACCTGGCTGCATGGCAAATAACCTAAACAACCAGCCAACACCTCTATCCAAAGCAGTTATGGATGTCATTCTGGAGGCCAGGAGGCCCAGCACCAGGAAAACCTATTCGGACAAATGGAGAAGATTTTGCGCCTGGAACCAGGCTAAAGGTCAAAATCCCCTTAATCCAAACATTCCTCAGATTCTACAATATTTAACTGAGATGTTGCACAAAGGTCTTTCCTTTTCATCTATTAAGATCCATGCCTCAGCAATTTCAGTTCATTACAACACGGATCCTCCTTTATTCTCACATCCACTCCTAAGACAGTACCTCAGAGGGGCTAAGAACATAAGACCACCAAGGAGAGCACCAACACCTACTTGGGATCTCAACTTTGTTCTGGAAAAGCTTACACTGCCACCCTTTGAACCAGCTTTTTCAGCTGATTTAAAATTTCTTTCATGGAAAACTGCCCTGCTACTTGCAATAACCTCAGCTAGAAGAGTCTCAGAGCTACAGGCACTAATGGCAGTGGAGCCTTTCCTCATTTTTCATCAAGACAGAGTCTCTCTACAAACTTAACCCTTCCTTTATGCCAAATGTGGTATCCAGTGTGGCCCTAAACCAAACCATTCATTTTCCTACCTTTTTCCCAAATCCCCAGAACAAAGGAGAAAGACTCCTGCACTCTTTGGACATTCACAGGCAATTACGTTTCTACTTGGATAAAACTAAGGCTTTCAGAAATTCTGACCAGCTCTTTGTAGCCTATGCTACAGGATCACAAGGAAAAGCTATCTCAAAACAGACCATTTCGAAATGGATAGGGCATTGCATACGTTTCTGCTACACGCATCATGGGAAACCGGTACCTGCTAACATTAGGTCCCACTCCACCAGGGCTACAGCTACATCAGCAGCCTTTCTCAGGGGAGTGCCAACCAAGGATATTCTGGAAGCTGCAACTTGGAGTTCAGTGCACACCTTCACCAAACACTATCACTTACCTCTATATTTTAAGACTAGAGCTGGTTTTGCCACTGCAGTTTTGCAGGGCCTACTAGCTCCTTCTATCCCTGTTTAACTCCACCTCCCATCCTTAGCTTTGGGATTCAACCCAAGTGTGATGACTGCAGCAGGGTAACACGAACATAGTACAGTTTTGTACCTACCATAAATGTAGATGTTCGCGTGTTCACCCTGCTGCAGTCCAGGTTACCCTCCCTCCATCCCCTCTGAACTAGCTGAACTTATCTATACCACTCTATCCTATTCAACCTCTGTGGTGTATTTGCTTGTGCCTAAAGGTATTGTTTTATTTTTATCTAGCTATATATATATATATATATATATATATATATATATATTTTGCCTACCTATTGGGGTCACCTGACATCTGGGGCAAGAAAAACAGAAGAAAATGGCGTTGGATGCCTCTTATATACCCCTGGTGCTCTGACGTCAGGGAAGTTGTTGACAGCAACCTACGCCAGACCAAGACTTTGGAACTCAGGCCGACTGCGGGACCGCCTGACGGCAGGATAACCCAAGTGTGATGACTGCAGCAGGGTGAACACTCGAACATCTACATTTATGGTAGGAACAAAACTGTACTTTTCTGAATATATCAGATTTTATTGTGCAATAAAGGTGTGGGAATTAGACCATGTAGCAGCTGCACAAATGTCATCAATCAGAACACTGGACTAGAAGGTTTGAGAGGTAGACATTGATCTGATAGAATAAGCTTTCACATTTTTAGGTAATGGGACACCCTTAGCAACATACACATGGGAAATGCAATCTGTTATCCATTTGGCCAGAGTGACCTTGGAAACTGGCTTTCCCTTTTTTGAGATTCTAAAAGGAGACAAACAGCTGGTCAGATTTTTCTGAAAGATTTTGTTCCATTAAGGTAAAAACACAACTGTCTGTGAACATCTAGCAGATAAAGGGTATAGTCATCTTTGTTTTGGAAATTGGGAAAAAGACATTAAGGTTTATGACTTGAGTGATATTGTTTTCTGAGGCAGCTTTGGGCAAAAAGGAAGAATCTTTACATAAAGTTACTCTATCTTTATGAAAAATAAGACATGGGGATTTAGATGACAAAGCTTGTAATTCAGATACCATTCTACCTGAGATGATAGCTAAATGCAGTTTTCCAGGAAAGGTCGTTCAGATCTATCTTGGCTGCAGGCCAAGTGGGGTTGGACTAGAGCTTGTAAGATCGTGGTTTGGTCCCAAAGATGACTAGGAGGTTGAAGCAAAAAGGCACTCCTGAGAAAGGCCTTGCATAATTTAGAAGAAGAAGCAAGAGATGAATAATTTTCTCCAGTGTGATAATTAGAGATGGGTGCCAGCTGCACCTTAATAGTAGAAAAACTTGCTCTGTCTTGGAAAATGGAAGCAAGAAAGTCTAGAACTGCAGGAATAGTAGCTGTAAAAGGGTCCAAATGTGTTTGGTGAGCCCATATAGAGAACCTTTTCCATTTACTCTTGTAGATTTTAATGGTCGAAGCTTTGGGTGAAGATATCAAAAATCTTATGAAATGGGGAAGAAAACCTGGTGATTCTACCCATCATCAGAATTGGAGAAACCATGCGGTTAGTTTTAGTCCTGGGAGATCTGGGTGAATCTGCTCTGATGGATGGAACAGATCATCTGGAATTGGTTCCAGTATCCACGGATGGCATATTAAGTGAGACTAAAGGAAGGTGGACCAGACCTGTTGAGGGCAAAAGGGAGCAATGAGGGTCACTTTACTGTTCAAGCTCTATACTTTCTGAAGAAACTTGGGTATGAGGGGCAGAGGAGGATAAGCATAAGGAAGACTAGAGGGCCAAGCATGGACTGGAGCATCTCTCTGTGACTGTCCCTGAGGAGGGATTAGGGCAAATAACCTGCTGCATTTCTTGTTGAAGGGGAATGCAAAGAGGTTGCAGCAAGGTTGGCCCCATTTGTGAAAGATCATGTTTGCCACTGATTGGTTTAGAGACCACTCGTGAGGCATCAGAATAATCCTGCTGAGTCTGTCTGCTAAAATGTTGGATTTCCATGGAATGTGCATTGTGTTGAATCGGATGGAGCAACTTGCCCATTGCCAAACCTTCATTGTTTTGCAACACAGTATAAAGATCTGGTTCTACCCTGCTTCTTTATATAGCATACTACCAACATGTTGACTGTTTGTATTGCAGTAGTCCCTAGAGGGAGAAAGTTCTGAAAGGCTTGCAACACTAGAAACATCGCTCTCATCTCTAGAACATTCATATTTGTTTGGACCATTTGGATTTGCATTTGGAGCATTTCTCCCCAGGCCTCCACAGAAAATTGGCTTGTTCCAAGTCCGACTTTCCCAGTTAACAAATGTTAAATAAATAAATATGCAAATTAGTCGTGTCAACCACATGGCTTGGACCATCCAACCTATGTAATGCCCCCCAGCTGGGAGGAGGAACAACAAGAAGCTGTTGTCCTTGTTCAACTTCTTCCAAGTGGAGCCACCACAGAAGCGAGTCTTTGCACACTTGGGACAACCTGATGGAATAATTCAGTGGGTGTAAATGCAAGGATCATTGGACCACCAGGGTATATTATAATATTCTCATGCCGAAGTATGCTGTTGGAATCAGGGTTATATTGGCAGCCATCGAACCTAATGCTCTGAGGACTAGACATGCTGGAGGTGTTGGGATAGCCAGAATTTGTCTGATATCCAGTCTTAATGTGGAAATCCTGTCTAGAAATAGATAGGCTAGAGAACTGACAGTGTTCAGACGTGCTCCTGTAAAGTCTATCAGTTGCACAAGTTGTAGATATGATTTTTGCATGTTGATCATAATTCCCAAAGTAGGAGCTAGTTGTAGTAGGTAGTCTCTGGCTTGTAATAGTAGAGGTCTGGTTGATGCAGTTAGGAGCCAGTTGTCTAGATAAGGAAACACATTAAATCCATGCAGTATCAAGTGAGCTGCTATTACTGTCCTGCATTTGGTAAACATCCTGGGGCTGTGGTGAGACCAAATAGGAGTACTCTGAACTGATAATGACTGCCCCCAGCCAAAGTGGAGAAACCTCCTGGAGTGCCCATTCATCTTGATATGATAGTAAACATCCCAAAGACTGATAGAGCACATCCAGTCATCCTTCTGAAGCCATTGGTAGAATGGAATGAACTGTGATGATCTGGAACTTTGAATTGTCTACTGATTTGTTTAGGAACGTTAGGTCCATAATTGGCCTTGGGTCTCCTGGCTTTTTCGGCACTAAAAATAACTTTTTTTTTCCCTTCTCAATAAACATCTTTATTAAATTATAACATATAACACAGACAATCTTACATTTATATAAATGCACCATTGAAGCAACTGTAGTTGCAAACATTATTTTATTTTATTTTTATTTTACATTTGTTAACCGGGATAGTCCGACTGGATATATGTCCATTTTCAGCGGAGGCCCAGGGAGAAAAGCTCCCAACAGTAACAAAAACATCATTACATATCACATATCTCAAATAGCATGATAGAATATTTGCAGAAGAACATTGAGACATTGATAGAATATTTACAGAAGAACATCGAGACAATCCATACATATAAAAAAAATGGGCAAGTTAAGCATTATATGGTTCATTCAAATCCTACTCTTAAACCTTGTTCCTTCGCTGCATATATTGTTCCCACAATTCCCATTTTTTTTCTATGTGGTGTACTCCTTCCCATTTCTAAAGATCCCCATTCCATTTGTTTTATCTCTTTTACTATGTTCACTACTTCTAGTAAAGCTGATCTAGACTTTGATTTCCATTTTCAAGTTTTTGGCTGCCACCATAATTAAACTCAACAAGGCTTAACTATGTCTAGGGAATTCTGATTCTGCATGATAGCTCAAAAAAAAAATCATTGCTCCAGTCAATCCAATCAGCTCACCCAGCATCTCTGACAGAGTGGTCCGAAGGGAATCCCTAAAGTCTGCCAGCTCATTACACTCCCAAAAACTATGTTCCCAGTCACCTATTTCTTGCCCATCACACCTCCAACATTTGCTGTCCACCTGAGAAAGAATTCTTTGGAGTCTACTTGGTATAAAAATACCTGTGCAAACACTTCCAGGCAAACATCCTAAATCTTCTAGAGTTTGTTGCATATTTAGGAGATATACATATATCGCCTCTCTCTTTTTGAATGCCTTATCCAATCTCTCTTCCCAATCCTTTCTAAGCTCCTCTGATTGATTCTTACAATTTTCATATAATATTTTATATGCTCTGCCAATTCCTTTTTTTAACCACCGTTTCTGTTCTAGATTCTATTAAAAACTCTACCAGTGCTGGTCTAGGACCCCCTATTTCTTTCTCTTTGCCTACACTCTGATATCAATCCTTGATGGGGAAGGCAATCTCTAACCTGCAGTCCAAATAAATTCTTATCCTTTTCCCATTCTATTACCTTTCCCTTTCTAGTTATTTGCTCCCAATACCTTGGTTCCTTTATCAGTTTTCTCCAATAAATTCCAGCCCTTTCTTGCTTATCTGTATCCCTAACTGAAGATGTTATGTGATCCTATCTCGCCTACATTCTGTACTGATGGGTTCGGAGCCGATCCCTCAGCTCCGACTCGGCACGCTTATGCTATAGAGCGAGGCCTCTTATTGGCTGAGCTATCTTTATCCCAGGATGCACCACCACTAATCCCCCAGATCTCGCTTTGCCTAACAAGCTTAGACGTGGTCTCAACTTGGCTGGGCTAAGTACTATTTATTTAGGCTTTTTCCTGTCACAAATTTCCTTACTTTGAACCCAAAAGCTGTTTTAACAGCTATTGTTATTATATAAGTGTGATTGGTTAATTTCTGTTGAGAAATTTGTGATTTTTTTAGTCAGGGAAGGTTTCCCGTTTTAGTTAGAGGGGCCTTCCCCTGTTGCTTTGCTACTAGTGTCTCTTTCTTGGGTCAAGTACCCATTTAAGTTAGAGGGTCTTGACTCTCTTTCTCTGTGTGTTTTACTGTATAGTGTTTAAAAAAAAAATATATATATATATATATATATATTTGTTAAATTTGTTAAATTTAACTTTAACTTTTGACTAAGTTTAGTATTTTTTGACTTAGGTTCTGTGGCTAAAGCAGTTATGTCTAAAGAACACAAACCCTCCGGGTTTAAGAAATGCACGAGGTGTGGTTTTAAAATGTCCATAACGGACGACCACTCCTCGTGCGTCTATTGCTTAGGTGCCAAGTACCTACAAGAATCATGTAGTGTGTGCCACGCTTTCTCATCAAGAGTCCTCCAGGAGAGGAAGAACAAATTAATCCTCAAGGGATTAATCAAGCCTTCCTTCGAGGAAGCTTTATCTTCCTCTCCTTCTAAAAAGAAGAAAGCGTCGGCTCTGACCAGTCAGTCGGAACCGACCGCTAAAAAATCTAAGCAGACTTCTCCATCGGCTCCACGGACTTCGGAGCCGAGGTCGGAACGGTCTGCCTCGATGCCTCCAGCCTCAACCCCTCTGGTTTCGGAGCCGAGGTCTGGGGCATCGAGAGGCGGGTCACCCTCATCGGCTCCACTGATATTGGAGCCGATAAGGGTTACCGGCTCAGACTCTTCCCCCTCGGAGCCGAAGTCCTTATCGGCACCGAGGGAAATTTCCTTGAGATCTTCCTCGGAGCCGATAGCTGTTGAGTCCATTCGGAGCCGGTCCCTGAGCCCTTCGGAGCCGATGGAGAAATCGGTTCGGGCCCGATCGGTATCCTCTAGATCATCCAAGATGTCTGATTCGGACATCGACAGGGTGCTCCTTCGACTCTTCCAGTCTCCGGTGTTCCAAAAGCTAGTTTCGGCTCCAGCCCATTCGGCTTCGGAGCCGATGGTCCACTCCCCTACTGTGGTTCCTCCTCCAACAGCTTCGGCACCATTGGAGCTGGTGCTGGTGGAACCTGTGTAGGTGTTAGGGTCGGGCCCGACCCTTGCTCCAACTCCGGCTCTTGGGTCGGAGTTCAGTACACGGACTTCTTCCTTCGGCCCTGGGGGGGGGAGGCTTCAGGATTGATGCTTTCGGTCCCAAGTCTCCCTCTTGGTGCGTCGGCGGCGGGAGTGCCGTCCACTGTCGTGGCCATGGAGGTGGGACCCTCCCAGGATTCTGGTGGTCCCGCCTTCAGGGCTATGAGGAGTGCATTGGCCAAATCTTCCTTGGCTACCTCCACGGTTTCCCCAGCTCCTTCCCTGCATACGGAAACTGGGTCGTTGGCAGTCCCCCTGTCCTTAGACAGCAGAGCCCCCGGGCCTCAGGTTACCCCCGCTGGGGTTTCTCCCCCTCCTGGAGGTCCTTCTGAAGCCTCTTTGGAAGAACCCCCCAGGAAAATATCGTGCAAGAGGAAGCACGTGGACTCCCCTGATGAGTCTCTGACATCTGACACTGATCTCGATGATGCAGTGGGGTCCCATAAGTCGTCCTCGGATGATGTCTCTTTTGCAGACATCCTGGAAGCCCTAAAACAACGAGGCGGCTGGCAGTCCAAACCTCCCTCTGCTGATGAGTCGGTGTTCCTGAAGGCCTTCGGGGCTCAGCCCTTCGCCTCCTGGGTGTCTCCGCCCTTCGATGAGCTCTTGGATTTGATCTGTCGAAGGGCGTGGGAGCACCCAGACTCTGTGGAACCGGTGCCTGCTCGTCCGAATAAGTTCCTCTCGGCGCCCCCTGAAAAAGAGTTTCTAACGAAAGGTGTGGTTGTAGATGCTTTGGTGGTGGCATCTGCTACCCAGCAAGATGTAGCAGAGGCTTCGACGTCCGTCCATCCTCCTAATAAGGAGTCTAGGAGCATGGATCGGTACGGAAAGCGCACCCTCAGTTCAGCGGCCTTTACACTGAGGTCCTTGAACTACCTTACGCACTTTACCAGATTTCAGAGGGATCTGATTAAGGAGCTATCCGATACCCTCTTGGGTAACCTGCCTGAGGAGCTGGCCCAGACGGTTGGCTCTCAGCTGGCTACAATGTCGTCCATTTCGAACTCGTCCATGAGGCTCATTTCTTATGCGGCCGAAGGGGCGAGTAGAGCGGCGGGTACAGGCATTGCTCTACGGAGACAAGCCTGGCTCCGCCTGTGTCATTTCGCGGAGGCCTTTAAGTCTTCCTTTGCCGATGCCCCCTTCGATGGGTCCTCCCTGTTTGGACCCAAGGTAAAGGACACACTAACCCGCTGTGAACAGGAGGGTAAGACTCTGACTGCTGTAGGGGCACGATTTTCCACTCCCTTTCGGCCTTATCCAAAGGCTAAAAGAGGAGGGAAAATGTGGTTCCGTAGATCTCAGAAGCCTTACCCCTCTCAGCAGGAGGATTCCCCTTCCAGAGGCAGAGGAGGGGGAAATTCTTCCGGAAGATGCCGTCCCAGAGGCGGCAGAGGCCCTCGCAACACTGGAGACCGCGAGTCCTTTCATGGCTCTTCAGCCTTCCATAGTCCCTGAGGGATTGCCCGGCTGTGCAGCTCCGGAGCCAGTCGGGGTCTTTTCTCGAAGCACCTAAAGGCCTGGGAAGGTATCACTCAGGACCGATGGGTGCTTCGGATTATAGCCGGAGGTTACTCCATCCCATTCTCTCATCCCCCCCCTCAGCCCAGAAAAATCCCGGACCCGCCACCCAGTCAACGGGATATCGCAGCCTCAGAAGTTTCAAAGCTGCTGCTGCAACAAGGAGTCATCCAACCGGTCCCCGCAGACCAGATCGGATTAGGGACTTACTCAAGATTCTTTTTGGTGCCAAAAAAGACCGGGGACTTGAGGCCCATCTTGGACCTCAGCATCCTAAACCGTTCAGTCAGAAAGTCCAAGTTCCGAATGGTCACCCTACAAACCATTCTCCCATTACTGGAGAAGGGTGTTTGGATGTGCTCCATAGATCTCAAGGACGCTTATTACCATATCATGGTACATCAAGCGTCCAGGAGACATCTGCGCTTCAGCCTAGGAGGCAGTCATTTTCAGTTCCGTGCTCTGCCCTTTGGTCTCACCACAGCCCCCAGGGTGTTCACCAAATGTTTGGCGGTCGTGACTGCTCACCTGAGAAGTCTAGGATTCCAGGTGTTTCCGTATCTAGACGACTGGCTCCTAACTGCCACCTCCATGCATCTATTATTGCGGAGCCTACAAGCCACTATATCACTGGGCAATTCCCTTGGAATCACCTTCAATTGGCTAAAGTCTGTGTTGCTGCCATCTCAACGCATAAGATTCATAGGGGTAGAGATAGACTCAAACCAAATGCGGGTCTATCTACCTACAGACAGGATACTAACCATACAGGCTCAAGTTCGAGCCTTACTTCCCAGATCCAAAGCCCCAGCCAGAATGGTCCTGCAGCTATTAGGATCCATGTCCGCCACGGTTCTTCTAGTTCCCCTGGCAAGGTTGCACATGAGAATTCTTCAGTGGCTTCTTTCAGCTCAGTGGTCCTTCCAGGAACTCCCTCTCAGTCACCTCATATGGATCACGGAATCTTGCAAATGGGACCTTCGCTGGTGGCTAGTGCCCTCCAACTTGGATCAGGGATGACCCTTTGTTCTACCCCCTCCGGCAGCCATTTTGACCACGGACGCCTCCCAGACGGGGTGGGGGGGCATTCCCTGTGCAGGTCAGTCCAAGGCAAATGGCACTCGGAAGAGACTTTGCTTCATATCAACGTCTTAGAAATGAGGGCAGTGCTTCTGTCCCTTCAAGCCCTTCACGATTATCTTCCTCAGGGCGTAATTGCTGTTCACTCAGACAACATGTCAGTTGTCTGGTACCGGAACAAACAGGGAGGGACCAGATCCTATCCTCTTTGCAGAGAAGCCATGAGAGTTTGGGAATGGGCAGTCTCGACCAAACGCTTCCTAGTGGCTACTCACATACCGGGCAAGCCCAATGTGATAGCCGACAGATTGAGCAGAACCATCCTCTCTCCTCATGAATGGTCACTGAATATAACAGTGGCAAGTCAGATTTTCAGCAAATGGGGAGTTCCGTGTTGCAATCTCTTCGCGACTCCTCTGAATGCAAAGTGCAAAGAGTTCTTCTCCCTAACCCCGGCTCCGGGGAAGAGCCCCATGGACGCATTAGTCCATCCTTGGCCCATCGGCTTGCTTTATGCCTTCCCTCCAGTTCCTCTCCTTCCCAGGGTGATTCAAAAGGCATTTCTCTTGGGGAGCAAAATGATCTTAATTGCTCCTTACTGGCCTCGTCAAGTGTGGTTCCCCTATCTTCGGAGACATGCTCTGGAAGGTCCATGGTTCCTGGATCAGATCCCAGACCTACTTGTTCACCAGTCGGGACTATTCCACCAGTCCCTACACACCTTAAAATTGACGGCTTGGCTCCTCCTCTTCCGACGATAGTCAGGAGTCATACATTGGATCCAGATGTTGTACACATATTATCTTCGGCCCATAAGTCTGCTACAAAGAAACTGTATTCTAGCAAATGGAAAAGATTTGCTATTTGGGCTCAACTCTGGGGCCTAGACCCCATTTCTATTCCCGTAGCAGAGGTACTAAAATTTTTGACTTCTCTTTTCAATCAAGGCTCTTCAGTTTCTACCATCAAGGTACAATTGGCAGCAATCTCTAATTTTCATGAATCCATAGACCCACCTTTAATGAGCAACAGATTGTGTAAAACCTTCTTGAAAGGTGCTGCTCTATTAAGACCTCCGATTTCTCATCCTGCACCTCCATGGGATCTCGATATAGTGTTACGCGCCTTGACTTCTTACCCCTTTGAACCGGCAGCTGCATGTGATATAAAGTTCCTATCATGGAAGACAGCCTTTCTGGTGGCGATTACTTCGGCCAGAAGACTTTCAGAGCTTCAAGCTTTGTCTGTAAAACCCCCATACTTGGTTTTTCACAAAGACAGAGTATCCCTCAGGCCAAATCCTTCCTTTGTCCCTAAAATTTGTTCTAGTTTCTGCTTACAACAATTGTTAGAGCTTCCAGTTTTTTTCCCAAAATACTCTAACAAAGCAGAGTTCATTTTCCACACACTAGATGTCCACAGACAGTTACGTTTTTATTTAGACAGGACCAAACAAACAAGGAAAACAGATCAGTTGTTTGTATCCTTTGCAGATAACAAATTGGGCAAAGCTGTCACAAAGGTCACTATTGCCAAATGGATCAGGGACTGTATTACTCAAGCTTATTTTTATTCTAACAAAGAGCTTACCACCTCTGTCAAGGCTCATTCTACAAGGGCTATGGCTACTTCGATAGCATTTCATTCTAAGCTTGCTATTAGTGACATTTGTGCTGCGGCTACATGGTCTTCCCCGCACACCTTCATTTCCCACTACAAATTAGATGTGGCATCTAGAGGACGAGCTTCATTTGGTTCCACGTGCTCAGGAGTGTTTTCCAATGAGCCACCCGGGATTTAGGTGCTAGGGACGCTGTCTTATCAGTACAGAATGTAGGCGAGATAGGATCACATAACATCTTTTAGTTATGTACTCACCATAACTTCAGATGTTTGGGATCCATCTCGCCTACATTCTAATAACCCACCCTCCTTCCCCCTTCCTTGGAGATCAGAGGATATCAGAGGGTCCGAATCCTGTTGTTTCATCTTGAAACATCTAACAATGTTATATAATCAAGTTGTGCATGTGTGCATGAATGCGGACAAACAAGATCTGGGGGATTAGTGGTGGTGCATCCTGGGATAAAGATAGCTCAGCCAATAAGAGGCCTCGCTCTATAGCATAAGCGTGCCGAGTCGGAGCCGAGGGATCGGCTCCGAACCCATCAGTACAGAATGTAGGCGAGATGGATCCCAAACATCTGAAGTTATGGTGAGTACATAACTAAAAGTCATCCCTATTGGCAGAATCTCTTTTCTCCATTCTCATGCTGGTTCAGTTTTTAGAATATGCCCTGCTATTTTGTGAATATAATACTCTGTATAATTTTTGTTGTTCTCCTTAAGAGTCTGCATCCAAAATCCCAATCTCTCCTTATGTTTTGAGCTTCCCCCTGTATTATCATCATTCCTTTCCACTTTGAATTATAGTTTTCTGCTTGTGCTGTATATAAGAGCCTTAACTTTGTTGCTGTAAACCCCCCCTCAGATCGGGTAATCGTAGTCTGCCTTGTTCTACTGGGAGAATCAGCTTATCCCACTTGACCCTTGCTGTCTTCCCTTCCCACATAAAATCCTTCAACTCTCTCTTAATTGCTATCCATGCTTTCTTCTCTGGTTGATAAAAATATGCCTGACCTGTGTATAAGACTAAATAGATGAAAACATTTAATTGCCTGTATCTTATTATCCATAGCCATATAACAAAGCTTCCAGTTTCTCATTTTTGTATTATCTTCTGTTTAGTCTCTCCCCACATACCCTTAGCTGCCACAACAGTCTCATTTCTAATCCATACTCTTAAATACTTCATTTTATGTCCCCGTAAATATGAATATTGTTGGACCATTTCATGTGTGGGTACATAATTTTCCACTTTGCCTTTGTTTTAGCTTAATTAATTTTGTATCCTGAGAAATGTTCCACAACACTGTAATTTCCTTTCTGGTTTTGTCATGTATAAAATAAGATCTGCAAGTAGCGCAAACTTTTCTTGACTACCGTACCAATTATATCCTTGAATTTCTGAGTCCCTTATTTTCTTTGCCAGTGGTTTTAAGTATAATGCAAACAACAAAGGGGAAAGCGGACAAACCTGCTTCGATGTTCTTCGTGTTTCACTGTTGCAGTCATTACAGTTGGGTTATCCTGCTAGCTGGCTACCCTCAGTCGGCCTGAATTCCAAAGTCTAGGTCCGGCGTCGGCTGCTGTCGCCTCCTCCCTGACATCAGTGCACCAGGGGTATAAAACATGCAGCCGACACCATTTTCTTCAGTCTTTCTTGCCGTGCGGTGTCCGAAGCAAAAGCAGTTCGCAAGTGCCGGTCAGCCGACTTCTGAGATTTTCATGTTCAAATTTCAGATCTCAAGTCTTAACTAAAAGCCAAGTACCCCGTTGGGGAAACTTTTTTCTTGCTCCAGACTGATGTCAGAAAAAGTTAATAATTGTATTTCTTGTGGGAAGCAAATACCTCATAAGCACTTTCATTCTTACTGTATTCCTTGCCTTGGCCCTGACCACGATGTTGCTAGTTGTCAGTTTTGTGCTAGATTTAACCAACGCACTATTAAGCATCGGTATGATTTTGCATTTCACTATTTTGGCAGAAGATTTAACTATACAATGTCGTCGGATAGCCATCCGACTACCGGAAATCACAAGAAACGCAAGGAAAAGGACAGGCATCCGAGGTCCAAAACAGACGTCAAGGCTTCTTCTAAGCCAGTTGCCGGTTCGCCGGTTCTCAGTGAGGCGCCTTTGCAGCCCCCGACGACCGCTACTTTAGACTCGCAGGCTACTACCGACACTCACGTGGAGTCGACCAAGCCACTGGAAGCTCAAGGTATTAGACCTTCAGAAACTATTCCCTCAGATGGGTCTGGAGCCACTGAGCAGGCATCGGCTTCTGAGGGTGTTTTCAGACCTACTCCGTTATATGTTAAAACAACTTCAGTTTCAAAGGCAAAGACTAAAGCACCATTAAAGACAAAGAAACAAGTACAACAGCCTCATGGACAGGCCTCCATGCCTAAAAAACAGATGCTCAAAATGGCTGAAGACCTAATTACTTTGATCAGGAGTTCCCATCCCCCTCATGGTAAGAGGCCCAGGCAAGAGACAGAATATGAATCTTCAGATCAGGTTTCCATTTCATCTGATTCCTCTTCTGATCAGGAATACTCTCTTCCTCCCTATGAGGATTCTTATGCTGAAGAATCAATCCCTTCAGCCTCTCCTGAGGATTATTCTTTTGGGGAAACTTTACATACCATGAGGGAGCATTTCCACTGGGAGAGCCAAGATTATTCAGAATCTAAGAAAAGGCTCAGAGACTTCCTTTTACTACCACAACACAGGCCCCTAGCTATTCCACCTGTGTTAGACATTGTAGATGATGTATTTTCAGAGTCCAGTCTGACCCCTGACTCCTTACCTCCAGCTCCTGTTAAGCCGGACAGGTACTACAGGGTTCCTGACTCTCATAAATCCCTTTTCAAAAACCCTGCTGCTGACCCAGAAACTATCTCTCAGGGTCCCAAAGGGGTTAAGGCTTCCACTGCAAAAAACCCTACTCCCTCTGACAGGGATTCTCGGGCACTGGACAGATGGGGAAAAAAGATTTACACTTCTGCTACCCTGGCTATAAGGGCTTTAAATAGTCAGTTTCATATGCTTAAATATCAGCAATATATTATGTCACTCCTTAAACAGAAAATGTTGATAAATTCTGAATGTGCAGAAAACAAAGAAATGCAGGAATTATTGTATGCAGCTGAACAAGTTGGAAAGCATACTTTGCAATGTGGTTTTGATTCTCTGGAGGCCTCCTGCAGGGCTGCAGTTATGGGTTCTGTCATTAGGAGGCATGCTTGGTTAAAGGAACAAAATCTACCTGATCATGTTAAAGCAAAATTATTAGATGCTCCATTACAGCATGATGCTTTGGTGTTAAAGCAGAAGAGGTGTTGAAGAAAATGGAGGACAAAGCTAAATCTATGCAAACAGTGAAGGATTTCTTACAGCTACAGCCACCAAGATTTAGCAGACACTGGCCTACAAAGAATTGGTCCTTTCCAGTGTCAAGCAGGCCGCAAAGGGGCAGATACAGATGCCCTAGAGGCAGATCCCAGCCCCAAGGTTCATACAGGTCAATGGGGTGCTTCTACCGCCAAAACTGGAGAAGACAAATCACAGCCATACAGGAAACCGTCCCAATGACTTGCCCCTGCCTGCGCCAAGCACTTATTTTCTGGCAGCACCTTTAGGGGGAAAACTAGCACTGTTTTCACAAAATTGGCACATAATAACCCAGGACAAATGGGTCTTAAACATAGTGTCACAAGGCTACAAGTTTCACTTCCATACCCTGCCAAGGGCAAACGGTTGGCCAGACCTGCCAAAACATCAATGGGCAGAGGCACAAAAACAAGTCTCATCCCTCATGGACATGAGGGCCATTCAACAAGTACCAGAGCAAGAGCAGGGACAAGGATTTTATTCAAGACTGTTCTTGGTACCCAGAAAGGACAAAGCCTGGAGACCAATGCTGGACCTATCTGTTCTAAACACATCTGGATATTCCAAAATTCAAAATGTTGACTACAGCAGCTTCTGCCCATGTTGGGCAAGAAGGCTTGGCTTGTGACTTTAGATCTGAAAGAGGCATACCTGCATGTCCCAATCAGACAAACATGCAGAAGATACCTCAGATTCAAAGCTGGCTCAATGCACTACCAATTCTCTGCACTGCCTTTGGCTTATCTACTGCGCCCGGGGTCTTCACAAAGTGCCTGGCACCAGTAATTGCATTCTGCAGGCAAAGAGGAATACAAATATATCCTTACTTGGATAACTGCCTCATTCAAGCAGAGAATAAGGACATTCTACTACAGCATCTGGTGTTTGTAAAGAGATTACTACCATACCTAGGGTACACAGTCAACGAACAGAAATCAAAACTAGTACCCTCTCGAGATAATATTCCTGGGTGCAAGCTTAAATACAACTGCCCAGATGGCTTATCTGACGCCAGACAAACAAAGGCAACTGACCACCTATTTCAAACTGTTGGCAACAAAGGCCCAGTTATCTGCAAGAAAAATTCTGCAGGCTTTGGGCTTCATGGCATCCTGCATTCTACGAATTCCATATGCAAGACTGCACATGAGGAAACTTCAATGGTATATAAACAAGCAGGGAGGCACTCATTCTTTACCCCCTTTGCAGACTATCCATGACCTTGTGGGACACAGCATTGACTTACCAAGTACATCTGCAGGCACAATTCCTGCCAGGAAAGATAAATACTCTGGCAGATGAACTAAGCAGAAACCTCATGGATCCCCATGAGTGGAAATTGGATCCACAAGTCTTCAGCATGATAACAAGGAAATCGGGATGCCCGGACATAGATCTATTTGCCTCACCTCACAACTGCCAACTAAAGAGATTCTGCACAAGGACTTATCACAGAGAAGCATGGAAAGTGGATGCCCTATCTTTCAGCTGGAAAAACTTAACAGTATATGCCTTTCCTCCTCTGCCTCTCCTCCCCAAGGTACTCCTAAAGGTCAGACAGGAGAAGCCAAAAGTGATACTGATTGCCCCAGACTGGCAACGCCAGTACTGGTATCCAATCCTAAGGAACTTGTCTCAGTGCCCAGCCTGGACCTTACCTTAAGTGCCTCATCTACTGTCCCAGCAGAACAATCAAATCCTGCACAGCCAACTCAAGACCTTAAATCTGGCAGCATGGCGGATAATGTAGTCATACAAAACACACCTCTCACTAAAGCAGTGATGGATGTCATTTTGGAGGCCAGGAGGCCTAGTACTAGAAAATCCTATGTTGGAAAATGGAAGAGATTCTGTGCTTGGAACCAGGCACAAGGAATTGACACAGCTGTACCAAATATTACTCAGATTTTGTAATACTTGACTGAGATGCTGGACAAAGGCCTATCCTTTTCATCTATAAAAATTAATGCCTCTGCCATTTCAGCTCATTACAATACAGAGCCACCAATCTTTTCTCATCCTTTATTAAGGCAGTACCTCAGAGGGGCCAAAAATGTAAGGCCTCTGAGGAGATCACCAATACCTGCATGGGACCTCAATTATGTCTTGGAAAAACTCACCCTGCCTCCATTTGAGCCAGCCGCTACAGCTGATATAAAGTTTTTATCTTGGAAAACAGCTCTGCTCCTAGCAATAACTTCTGCAAGACGAGTCTCAGAGCTACAGGCACTCATGGCTGTGGAACCTTTTATCATTTTTTATCCAGACAGGGTTTCTCTGAGGACAAACCCAACATTTATGTCTAAGGTAGTGTCCAGTGTGGCCCTTAACCAAACTATTCATCTGCCTACCTTTTATCCAAACCCACAGAATAAGGGGGAGAGGATTCTGCATTCTTTGGACATACACAGACAGCTATGCTTCTATTTGAACAGAACCAAAGCTTTCAGAAAGACAGAGTAATTACTAGTGGCATATGCTGCAGGATCACAAGGAAAGGCTATCTCAAAGCAGACTATTTTAAAGTGGATAGGCCACTGCATTCATTTCTGCTATTCACAACATGGCAAGCCAGTACCTCAGGGCATTAGGCCATATTCAACCAGAGCAGCAGCCACTTCTGCAGCCTTCCTCAGGGGAGTACCAACCAAAGACATTTTAGAGGCTGCTACTTGGAGTTCAGTGCACACCTTCACAAAGCACTATCACTTACCACTCTACTCTAAATCCAGGGCAGGCTTTGCCACTGCAGTTCTGCAGGGCCTAATAGCCGCTCCTAATGCTGTTTAGCTCCAGCCTCCCAACCTTAGCTGTGGGATTCAACCCAATTGTAATGACTGCAACAGTGAAACACGAAGAACACAGTACAGTTGTGTACACTTACCATAAATGTAGATGTTCGAGTGTATTCACTGTTGCAGTCCAGGTTATCCACCCGCCATCCCCCATTTCTTTGCTGGAACTTATCTGTACTTCTCTATTCTATACAACCTATGTGGTGTATTTGCTTGTAGATAAAGGCAAAATATATACTTTGGTGCATGCATGTTTTATTGACATATTTTTAGTCAACATTTTTGGGGGCACCTGAAGAAAATGGCATCAGCTGCATCTTTTATACCCCTGGCGCACTGACATCAGGGAGGAGGCGACAGCAACCGACACCGGACCTAGACTTTGGAATTCAGGCTGACTTGAGGGTAGCCTGCCAGCAGGATAACCCAATTGTAATGATTGCAACAGTGAATACACTCGAACATCTACATTTATGGTTCCTCTGCTCAAGCATTATTTATCAGAGAGGACCCCACCTACTTTAATTTTCACCTCTGATCCGTCATGTATACTCCTGATCAGCCTTATAATTGTATCAGGGAATGCAAATGCTTCCATTGCCTTGCTCACAAATTCCTAGTCCACTCTGTCAAATGCTTTTTCTGCATCAAGACCCACCAGTAACTGGCATTTTCTTACATTCTGCTGCCTTCTGGATCATCATTGTTCTGCTAATATTGTCAAATATTTGCTCCCCCCCCCCCACACAAAACTACACTGATCCATATCTATTAACCTTGGTGTCACTTTTGCCATTCTTTTAGCCATTATTAGCTATAAATGCTTTATGTGGTTTAGTATTGAAATGGGCCTGTATGGGCTGTATCTGATGGATCGTTACCCTCTTTAGGTATTACCGTTTGACCACTTTTTTCCAGGATGCTTCTCTTCTTAAAATGCTGTTAAACAAAACCTTCCAGATCTTTATCACTTTTTTTCCCATCCTAGCTTCCAAATTCCCACAGGAGTACCATCTATTCCTGGGGACTTTCCTGTAGATTGCTTATACATAGCCATTTTTCTCTCATTTCTTACTATCCTGTTTGTACTCATCTACCTCTAACCTTGGCATATTTAATTCTTCCATAAACATTTCCATTTGCACCTTTTCTTGATTTCCGTTTTTCTCTGCTTTATACAAAATTTCATAAAATTTCCAAAATATTTCTAATACTTCTATAGGATCTCTTGTTATCTTCCTTAGCTTGGTGACAGCCCTTTCCACTTTCTGTTGTCTGAGTTGTTGCGCTAATAGTTTTTGTGCTGTAGAACTATTATCAAAAAACAGTTGCTTAACAGCAATTTTTCTAAACTTGTGCATATTATCGAAGTAATCCCTTAATCTGAAGTAGTTAACTTTGTTTGATCATCAACCTGTGGGTTTCGGATCTGACATGGATCTGAGCCGGCAGCTTTCCAAGCTAAGATTTGAGCTCCAAGCTCCTCCACTTTACCCATACTACACTGCAACCTCCTTCCAACCCTCAGATCTCATTTGCCGCGGCTCCACCAAGACGTGATCTCTGAGCTCCAGGCAGGTAGAGCAGGGTTTCCTTACTTCAACTGTTAGTTTAGTTTGAGTGTGTAGTGTTTGCCTTCCCCCTTTTTCCTCCCCCTGTGTTTTCTGTTCAGAAAAAGTACAAAAAAAGTAAACTTTGTGTTTTAGTTAGTGTAGGCCTCCCTTTCCCGCCTTTGCTGTGTGTGTGTGATTGTAGGTAGGGCTTTAGTTAGCCTTATTTTTTGGTTGTGGGGGTTGAGATGTCAGACTCACAAAAGCCGACTTTCTCCAAATGCACAGAGTGTGGCCTTAAGTTATCCCCGGCTGATCATGTGTTTGGGGGTTCCCTACCTTTCTTCAGGCTGCAAAATATGTACAGCCTTTAATCCACGGGCCCTGTGGGACCAAGTTAATTTTGGCTGGGCTTCTTCCAGAAGAAACTATTTCTTCTCCTTCTTCTATGGCCATGGCTGTGGCTGTATCAGCTTCAGGTCCTCCTCCCCTGTCCGGGACTCATAGTCCCATTTTAAAATAGGGTGACAAAGAGGCCAGGAATGAAAGGCATAGGGAGAGAGACAGAGAAAAAGAGAGAGAGAGACAAAGGTAGGGGTCATAAGAGACCAACAGGATCTGTAGGATCTTTTGGGTCCTCCTATTAAAGTGGTCAATACCCCGGTCAAGACTTCTAAGCTGTCTTCCCCACGACTCCAATCCCCTAGATTTTCTCCAGACCCGACGGAGGAGGTTCGGCCTGGGCCGGCGTCGGTGGCGTCCTCCAGATCTACAAGAAGCCTCTCAGAGGCTGACCTGGACCAGATGATGAAAAGGTTTATACAGACTCGGTTACAGATGGGAGTGTTGCTGGCTCCCCCTCCCGCCGGAGCAAGGAGTTCGGCCCCGATGTTTGCCCTGATAGCTCCTTCTCCAATCCATCCCCAGAATTCAGAATGTGGAGCCCCGGAGTCAGTGGGTCGGCGCCAGTGGTTCCCCCAATCTCGACACCAGCCATGCCCTCTAGTATTTCAGACCTGAGCTCTCGGAGCCTGATCCGGGGGGGGGGGTGAGTGTGTCATTGGCTCCATTATGGTCGGGGCATACCATTCCTCTGGGTCAGTCTTTTCCGGGTTCTGCTCTGCTCCCTTCTTCAGATCCAAGGGGCATGGTTACTCATCCTTCTCATTTTTGAGAAGCCGGTACCCCTTCGGCCTTCAGAGGATCGAGACCCCTCACTCTTTCCTCCAAGTCCATCCCTGTTACCTTGCTGCTGAGTGTGTCTTCTGTCAGTACATTTTCTTAGGGACAGCCTGAGTCTGATACACCCCAGATGGCTCCCCTTGAGGCATATGAAGCTGTTTGTGAGCCCCCCCGAGGAGATTCCTCGCAAATCCAAGTGCAAGAGGAGACACCTGTACTCCCCTGAGTCCCTCACAAAGGATATTGACTCAGAGGAAGGGGAAGGCTCCCCCAGATCACCTCCCGAGGATGTCTCATTTGGAGACACAATGCAAATCTTCTGTCAGAGGGGAGGTTGGTCCACCCAAAATCCTTCCTCAGACGAATCGGTATTTCTGGAGGTGTTCGCAGGCCCATCTACCGCTTGGGTGTCCCCCCCCAGCTGATCCTCTGGTGGACCTCATTACCACCAGAGCTTGGAAGGAGCCGGACACTGTAGAACCTATACCTAAAAGGCTAGACAAGATTTTGAGCCCTCCTATGGTTAAGCCTACATGGAGTAAGGGTTCCCCAATTGATGCCATGGTGGTCGCGGCCACTAAAAAAGAACTGGCTCAGGAGAGTTCCTCGGCCCATCCTCCAGACAAGGAGTCTAGGGCAATGGATCGACTCAAAAAGCGGACATATGCTTCAGCTACCTTTGCCATAAGGGTGCTGAACTACATGGCCCACATGATCAGACTTGAGCGTGACCTTGTGAAAGAGTACACTGAGTCTCCCCTGGAGTCCATTTCGGCCAGGATAAACTTTCATTCTCGGCACATATGGCCACGCTTAAGTCGGTGACTAACACGTTCATGCGCCTACTCTCTCATGCCACTGAGGGAGCCACTAGGGCAGCAGGGTCTGGCATTGACATGAGGCATCATGCCTGGCTCTGGCTTTGTGATCTTGCAGAACCTTTCAAGGCGTCATTTGTGAATGCCCCTTTTGACGGTTCGACCCTATTCGGGAAGACCATCCGATATACGCTAGCCCAGAGTGAGAAAGACGGAAAGATGCTGGCAGCCGTCGGGATCAGCTTCTCTAACCCTCAAAGATCCTTTTCCAGGAATTAGCGAGGGCAAAAGAAGTTGTGGTTCCGGAAGTCTCAGCATTCCCGGGACACTCTGGACTACTCTTCCCCTAGAGGCAGAGGGGGACAAGGTGGATGCTAGCCCAGAGGCAGAGGGGGAAACAGGAACCATTCTCGGATCGACCTGCTCACCAGCCCTGAGGGGTTGCCCGACTGCTCCACTCTGGAGGCAGTCAGGGGCGTTTTTCGAAACACCTAGCTCAATGGGAATCCATAACGTCAGACCACTGAGTGCTTTGGGTAATATCCAGAGGTTATTCCATTCCCTTTCTGACCAGTCCCTTTCCTCCAAAGCACCTCCCAGACGTTCCACTCACTCAAAGGGAGGTGACAGCTTTGGAAATAGAAAAGCTGCTAAACAAAAGAGCAATCCAGCCAGTCCCCCCAGATCAGACCGGATCAGGCATCTATTCCAGGTTATTTTCTGGTGCCAAAAAAGACAGGGGACTTGAGGCCGATTCTCGACCTATCCACGTTGAACCTGTCTGTTGCCAAAGAGAAGTTCCGGATGGTCACCTTACAGTCCATCCTGACGTTCTTGCAGGAGGAAGACTGGATGTGCTCTGTAGACCTCAAGGATGCGTACTACCACATCATGATGGACAGATGATCCAGGAGGTTTCTCTGCTATCGACATGGAGCCATACCAATCACTACCAGTTCAGGGTCCTACCCTTCTGTCTCACCACAGCCCCCAGGGTGTTTACCAAGGGTCATGGCAATTGTAGCGGCCCACTTGAGACTTCAGGGCATTCAGGTCTTTCCATACCTGGGCGATTGGCTCTTCACTGCCCCCTCCAGGCATCTACTTGTTCAAGCCAGAAATTCTTTCCTTCAGCTGTCAGATTCACTGGGTATCATGATAAACATTGCAAAGTCCTCTCTTCAGCCAGTTCAGATTCTGGACTTCATAGGGGCAAGAATAGATTCTCTCCAGGCCAAGGTATTTTTGACTCCAGACAGACTTCGGAACCTGACCCTTCATGTATTGGCACTTCTTCAGACATCTTCACCCCCAGCAGAACTAGTTCTGAGGGCCTTAGGGTGTATGGCAGCAGCTATAAATCTGATTCCTTGTGCACGTCTACATATGAGAGTGTTACAGTGCACGTTACATGTTCAGTGGTCTGTTATACCAGCCCTTAAGTTACCCGATTCCTCTAAGCAAGGTATGCAAGACTTCCTTCATCTGGTGGCTTCAATCCCAGGATCTTCGGGAAGGACACCCCTTTATTGTGACCCACCCCAATCCACGGTGACCACGGATGCCTCCCATCTAGGGTGGGGGAGCACTGCTCGGGCAGGACTGTCCAAGGCACGTGGTCCCTGAATTAGGCCATTCTGCATATCAGTGTTCTAGAGATGAGGGCAGTCCTTCTAGCGTTGCAGGTCCTTCATGTTTCTCTTCCTCTGGGAACGATTGCAATTCAGTCAGACAACATGTCAGTGGTCTGGTATATCAAAAAACATTGGGGAACCAGGTCCTACCCACTTTGTCGAGAGGCCATGAGAGTGTGGGTATGGGTGATCTCCACCAACTGTTTTCTGTTAGCAATGCACATTCTGGGTCAGTCCAACATTTTGGTGGACAAACTGAGCAGGACTATCCTTTTACCTACGAGTGGTCTCTGAACCCTTGTGTAGCAGAACAGATCTTCCTCGTGGGGTCAGCCTTGCTGCGATCTCTTCAAATCGCTGTCCAGTGCGAAGTGCAGTGAGTTTTTCACTCTGATTCTCCCTCGGGAGGAAGCCCCCAGAGATGCTCTTGTCCATGCTTGGCCACCTGGTCTTCTTTATGCGCATCTTCGCTACCTCTAGTGACAAAATTCTTGCAGAAAGCTTGTCAGTTGGGGAGCAGAATTATCCTCATAGCCCCATTCTGGCCTCGTCAAGTTTGGTTTCCTTGCCTACGGTCTCATCTGGTAACTCCACCCTGGATATTAGATCCCATTCTGGATCTCATTTGTCATCCCTCCGGAATTCCTCTTCTGAATCTGGACAGCCTCAAGCTTACTGCTTGGTTGCTCCAGTTCCACTAATTACCAGGACTCCTGGACTCTCTTCTCCTGTTAAGTCCATTCTGGTGGCGGCGCACAAGTCCTCCACCCGAAAGGTGTACCGTAGTAAGTGGAAGCGCTTTCCATCCGGGCTTCTCGGAGAGATTTAGATCCATTTACCACCCCAATTCCAGCAGTATTAGAATTTCTGTCCCAGATTTTCCAGCAGGGGGCCAGCTGTTCCACTGTTAAGGTCCAGCTGGTGGCTATATCTCATTTTCATGTAGGAGAAAATTCAAATTCACTTGCTGCTTCTAGGATTTGTAAGACTTTCATCAAAGGCACTTTTTTGCTGAGACCTCCAATTAAGCATCCTTCCCCTCCATGGGATTTGACCTTGGTTCTTCAGGCCTTAGTTGCACCTCCATTCGAACCCGCAGCATCAGTTGATTTAAATTTTTTGTTGGGAAGACAGCCTTCCTGGTGGCTATCACCTCGGCTAGGAGAGTGTCCGAACTACAAGCCTTGTGTATAAAACCCCCATACTTAATTTTTCATAAGGATATGGTTTCTCTAAGGACAAATCCTTCTTTCCTCCCTAAAGTTGCTTCAGAGTCAAATATCATTCAGTCTGTTAATCTCCCAGTATTTTTCCCTAATTTTCAAAACAAAGGGGAATACAAACTTCATTTGCTAGATGTCCACAGACAGTTACGCTTTTATTTACATAGGACTAAACCCTTTCGTAAGTCTGATCAGTTATTTCTTTCCTTTGCCCAAGCCCTTTTTGGGATAACCAGTTTCGAAGGAGACTATTGCTAAATAGATTTTACTTTGAATCCTGCAGGTGTATAAGGATCATGGATTACCAGAACCAGACAGGATTCATGCTCATTCTACTCATTCTATGGCTACTTCTGCTGCTTTCTGGTCCAGAGTTTCTCTGGATGACATTTGTCCAGCGGCTACCTGGGCTTCCTCTCACACATTTATTACTCTTTATAAGTTGGACATGGTATCTAGAGGAAGGCTTTGTTTGGATGTTCTTTGTGTTTCACTGTTGCAGTCATTACATTTGGGTTATCTGCTTGCAGTAGCCCTCAGTCGGCCTGATTAACAAAGTCTTGGGTCCTGCGTCAGGTGCTGTCCCTTCTTCCATGACATCAGGTCGTCAGAGGTATAAAACATGCAGCCGACGCCATTACATCAGTCTTTCTTGCCGTGCGGTGCCCGAAGCAGAAACAGTTCACAAGTGCCAGTTGGCCGACTCCTGAAATTTTCTTTTTGAGTTTCAGAACTGAAGTCTTCAACTAAAGCTAAGTACCCCGTTGGGGAAACTTTTTCTTGCTCCTTACCGATGTCAGTAAAAGTTAATAATTGTATTACTTGTGAAAATCAAATACCTCATAAAGATTTTTATTCGTACTGTATTCCTTGTCTAGGCCCTAACCACGACGTACCTTGCTGTCGGTTTTGTGCTTTATTTAATTAGCGCACTGTCCGTCGTCTGTATATTTTCACCTCTAAATATTTCAGTTCTCTGTTTAATTATCCAGAAATGTTGGTTAGCCATCTGACTATCGGGATTCTGAAAAAATGCAAAGATAGAGACAGAGACAGGCTGCCGAGATCCAAAACTGCTAACGATGCTTCTCCTAAGCCAGTCACCAGTTTGCCGGTACTCAGTAAGGCACTTTCGCAACCCCAGATACCCGTTACTTCTGATTCACAGGCCTCCACTGAGACTCATTCGGAGTCCGGTATGCCACGAGATGCTTCAACTATGGAACCCGCAGATGTCTCTACCTTGGATGGGTCCAGAGCCGCTGTGCAGGCACCTGCCTCTGAGGGTGAATTCAGGCCTACGGACTTGCATATTGAACAGACACCTCCTTCATTTAGGCCTAAATCACGAACCATGCCTAAAAAAATGATGCCCAGGCCACATGCTCAGGCCTCTATGCCTAAAAAACAAATGATAACAATGGCTGAAGATCTTATAACTCTAATCAGGGGAAGCCACCCCCTCCTTCTAAGAGGCCTAGGACTGAAGATGTTCATTGTGTTTCACTGTTGCAGTCATGACTGTAGGGTTCTCCCCTGCCGGCAGGCAGCCCTCGGTCGGCCAGAATCTCAAAGTCTGGGTCCGGCGTCGGTTGTTCAGCCATGCTTCCTGACGTCAGAGCGCCAGGAGTACAAAGCTGACAGCTGACGCCATCTTCTCCAGTCTTTCTTGCCGTGCGGTGATAGCAGTTCGTATTTGCCAGTCGGCAGACTCCTGACGAATTTCACTGATTTACTTCGGTCCGAAGAACTTTCTTCTCCACTCAAAGCCAAGTACCCCGTTGGGGAAACTTTTTTCTTGCTCCACTCCGATGTCAGAAAAAGTTAATAATTGTATTTCTTGTGGGAAGCAAATACCTCATAAGGATTTTCATTCTTACTGTATTCCTTGCTTGGGCCCTGACCACGACATAGCTAGTTGTCGGTTTTGTGCCAGATTCAATCATCATACAATTAAGCGAAGGTACGATTTTGCTTTTCACTACTTCGGTAGGCGCTTTAACTATAAAATGTCGTCGGTTACAGTCTCGGCTACCGGAGTTCATAAACGTCGCAAGGATAAAGACAGGCCTCTGAGGTCCAAATCTGATGATACTGCAACAACCAGAGCCAGCTTCAGGTTCGGCCGTCATCAGTGAGGCGCTTTTGCAGCCCCTGTCGTCGGCCATTTCAGAACCGATGGCTGAAATGGACTCGCATGAGGAGCCAACCAGGCCTTTGAATATTTCTGTTGCAGGACCTTCGGACAATGCTCCTTCGGATGGGTCCGGAGCCGCTGTGCAGGTACCGGCTTCGGAAGGGGTTTTCAGGCCTACTCAGCTAATAATAAAGGCAAAGACAAAGGCAAAGACTCCTTCAAAATCAAAGCCTTCTACACAGGCCTCTTCTGATCCGGCTCCTAAGTCACAAAAGCAATTACTCAAGATGGCGGAGGATTTGATTACTATGATTAGGGGTTCTCATCCCCCTCCAGACAAAAGGCCAAGGCAGGATATTTCTTATGATTCCTCTGATCAGGCTTCTGTTTCCTCAGTTTCTTCTTCTGATCAGGAATATTCTTTCCCTCCTTATGAGGATTCTGATGCTGAAGAATCCATTCCTTCAGCTTCTCCCCCTGAGGATTTCTCTTTTGGGGAAACTTTGCATGAAATGAGGGAACATTTTCACTGGAAGGACAGGAGTATTCGGAATCCAAGAAAAGGTTGAGGGAATTTCTTCTTCCCCCAGCATAGACCCCTGGCTATTCCTCCTGTTTTGGATATTGTGGATGATGCCTTTTCAGAGGCTAACTTAACCCCTGACTCCTTTCCTCCTGCTCCTGTGAAACCTGATATATATTACAGGGTTCCTGATTCCCATCAGTTCTTGTACAAGAACCCTTCTGCTGACCCTGAAACCATTTCCCAGGGTCCTAAGGGAGCTAAGGCCGCTTCTGCCAAAAATCCTATTCCTACTGAAAAGGATTCTCGATCCTTAGAAAGATGGGGTAAAAAAGTGTACACTTCTGCTACTTTGTCCATTAGGGCTTTAAACTGTCAAGTTCATATGTTTAAATACCAGCAATTCCTATCGTCTGTTTTAAAACAAAAGCTTACTTCCAATTCTGCTTGTGCAGAGGATAAGGAATTACATGATTTACTGCATGCCACTGAACAGGTTGGGAAGCATGGTTTACACTGTGGATTTGATGCCTTGGAGGCTTCCTGTAGGGCTGCGGCCTCTGGCACCATTATTAGGAGGCATGCATGGCTAAAGGAACAAAATTTACCTGAACAGGTAAAAACAAAATTATTGGATGCTCCTGTTCAGCCTAATGTGTTGTTTGGATCAAAAGCTGAAGAGGTGATTAAAAAGATGGAGGACAAGGCGAAATCTATGCAAACAGTTAAAGATTTCTTACAAGTACAGCCTCCTAGATTTAGCAGGAATTGGCCTTCAAAAAATTGGTCCTTTCCCACTTCAGACAGGCCTCAGAGGGGAAGATATAGACGTCCCAGAGGTAGGCCTCAATCACAAGCTGCTTATAGACCAAGACAGTGGACTGCTTCCACCCCTAGGGGAGGGGAGGGGAGGGGAGGACAGGCCGCAGTCTCAAAGGAAACAAACTCAATGACTGCCTCTGTTGGGCTACAGGAACGTCTTGCCTGGAAGCCCCTCTCGGAGGGAAACTCTCTCTTTTCTACTGAAATTGGACTCATATAACCCAGGACAAATGGGGTTTGGATGTGATTTTAAGAGGTTACAAATTCCATTTTCATACCTTGCCAAGACCAAGCGGATGGCCAGACCTTCCAAAACATCAATGGACGGAGGCCTTAAACCAAGTGGAGGCTCTTGTGGCTATAAATGCCATAGAACTGGTACCTCTTTCAGAGATGGGAAAAGGGTTTTACTCAAGGCTCTTTCTAGTACCAAGAAAGCAAAATTCATAGAGACCCATTCTGGATCTATCGGTCTTGAACACCTTTCTAGAGATTCCAAAATTCAAGATGCTTACTCTACAGCAGTTACTTCCAATGCTGTCCAAAGATGCATAGATGGTGACTTTAGATTTAAAGGAGGCATACTTACACATTCCCATCAGGCAGGATCGCAGAAAATTCCTCAGGTTCAAGGCCGGATCGAGGCACTTTCAATTCTCTGCGCTGCCCTTTGGATTATCTACTGTGCCCAGGGTCTTTACCAAATGCCTGGCTCCAGTAGTAGCTTACTGCAGACTCAAGGGAATTCAAATTTACCCTTATCTGGACGATTGTTTAATTCAGGCAGACAGCAAGGATGTCTTACTCCAGCATCTAGACTTTGTACAAAACCTCCTCAAATTCCTGGGATTCTCTGTAAACATAAAAAAGTCAAATTTGACACCATCACAACAGATAACTTTTCTGGGTGCTCTTCTAAACTCTACAACCCAGATGGCATTTCTGCCATCCGAAAAACAATTACAGCTGGTATCAACTTTCAAAGCCTTGGCAACTCTAACCCATCTATCTGCAAGGAAATTCCTGCAGGCTTTGGGTTACATGGCCTCCTGCATCCTTCTCGTACCATATGCAAGACTACACATGAGAAAAATACAGTGGTACCTAAAAAGTTTATGGTCACAGCATTACCACAGTTTGGACATACTGATTCCTGTCCTTCATTGCCTTCAAAAGGAATTTCTTTGGTGGTCCAGGGCATGTGCTGTAAACAAAGGGAAGCCCTTCCGTGTACCTCCTGCCTCTCAGATTCTAACCATGGACGCCTCGGATTATGCTTGGGGAGCCCATTTTCAGGGCAATTGTCTGCAGGGCCTTTGGACAAAGGATCAGAAGCACCTGCATATCAACTTAAAGGAAATGTTAGCCATTCAGAAAGCTCTATTGGCCTTCAGGAATCTCATACAACCAGGACAACTACTAGTATGGACAGACAACACCGCAGTTATGTGGTACATAAACAAGCAAGGGGGATCTCATTCCTACCCCCTTTGCAGACTAGCCATGGATTTATGGAACACAGCTCTAGCTTGCAATCTGGATCTTCAAGCTCAGTTTCTACCAGGAAAACAAAACTTACTGGCAGACAGTTTGAGCAGAAACCTTTCGGATTCACACGAATGGATGCTGGACACCAAAGTATTCAGGATGATAACGGCAGAATGGGGATGTCCTCACATAGATCTCTTTGCATCCCCCTCTGAATCATCACCTACAGAATTTCTGCACCAGGACATTCCACAGAGAGGCTTGGGAAGTGGATGCCCTGTCATTCAGTTGGAGGAACCTCTCAGGATATGCCTTTCCGCCTCTACCTCTTCTTCCACGAGTTTTATTGAAGATAAAACAGGACAAACCCAAGATGATAATCTTGTTGGCTCCGAAATGGCCTTGGCAGTTTTGGTATCCAACTCTATTGAACCTATGCCTGGAGCCTCCTTGGATTTTACCTCAGTTTCCGAACCTTCTGTCCCAACATTAGGGTCAGGCTCTTCACTCTCATGTCAGAACTCTCAGCCTGGCGGCCTGGTTAATCCAGGACCTTTGATTTCTTCTTTCTTACCCAAGCAGGTTATGGATGTCATTTTGGAAGCCAGACGTCCTAGCACTAGGAAATCTTATGCAGGAAAATGGAAAAGATTTTGTTCCTGGATGCAGGCTCAGGATTCTGATCCTCTTCTTCCTAACATTTCTTTAATTTTACTTTACTTAACGGATCTCTTACATAAGGGTCTTTCTTTCTCTTCTATTAAGATCCATGCTTCTGCTATTTCTGCTCATTATGATACAGACCCTCCCATCTTTTCCCACCAGCTCATGAGACAGTTCCTCAGAGGGGCTAAGAACTTACGACCTCCTAGATCTCCTCCCATTCCTGCTTGGGATCTCCACTATGTTCTGGAAAAGCTAACTTTGCCTCCTTTTGAGCCTGCTGCTTCTTCTGACATCAAGTTTGTATCTTGGAAAATGGCAATCGTTAGCCCTAACCTCTGCCAGGAGAGTTTCAGAGTTACAAGCTCTTATGGCTGTGGAACCTTATATTATTTTTCATCAAGACAGGGTATCTTTGAGGACTAATCCTACTTTCATGCCTAAGGTGGTTTCCAAAGTGGCTTTAAATCAAACTATCCACTTGCCAACTTTTTTCCCCACTCCTCAAAATAAAGGGGAAAGGGATCTTACATTCCTTGGATGTACACAGACAACTACGTTTTTACCTGGACAGAACCAAGGACATCAGAAAATCAGAGCAATTGTTTGTTTCTTATGCTTCCAGTTCCCAAGGTAAAGCCATTTCAAAACAGACCATTTCTAAATGGATTGCTCATGGAATCAGATTTTGTTATTCACACCATGGAAAGCAAATCCAAGGGAGTATACGGACTCATTCCACCAGAGCTGCTGCCACTTCTGCGGCCTTCCTCAGGGGAGTTCCTACCAAGGACATTTTGGAGGCTGCAACTTGGAGTTCAGTGCATACATTTTCTAAGCACTACAATCTACCTCTCTACTCTGTCTAGGGCAGGCTTTGCCTCTGCAGTCTTGCCGGGCCTTTTAGCCGCCCCTCCTTCTTTATGACCACCTCCCTTTCTTTCAGCTTTGGGATTCTACCCTACAGTCATGACTGCAACAGTGAAACACGATGAACATAGTACAGTTGTGTACACCTACCGTAAATGTAGATGTTCGAGTGTCTTCACTGTTGCAGTCTGGGTTTCCCTCCCTCCCTCCTGTCCCCTCTTCTTTTTCCTTTTTCACCATTCTTCTGAGGTGTATTTGCAAAGGTTCTGGGACCTTTTTCATTTTGGGACTCCTGATATCTGGGGCAAGAAAAACTGGAGAAGATGGCGTCAGCTGTCAGCTTTGTACTCCTGGCGCTCTGACATCAGGAAGCATGGCTGAACAACCGACGCCGGACCCAGACTGAGATTCTGGCCGACCGAGGGCTGCCTGCTGGCAGGGGAGAACCCTACAGTCATGACTGCAACAGTGAAGACACTCAAACATCTACATTTATGGTAGGTGTACACAACTGTACTTTGTTTATGAATCTTCGGACCAGGTTTCTGTTTTTTCTTATTCTTTTGATGATCTGGATTTGCCCTTTACTTATGAGGATTCTGATGCAGAAGACTCTAGTCCCTGTGCTTCCCCCTCCAGAGGATTTTTCTTTTGGTGATACTCTAAGGGAGCATTTTCACTGGGAAAGCCAGGATTTTTCTTATTCAAAACAGAGACTTAGGGATTTCTTACTCCTGCCTCAGCATAGGCCTTTAGCTATTCCTCCTGTACTAGACATTGTTGATGATGCTTTTTTGGAATCTAATTTGGCCCCTGATTCTTTGCCTCCTGCTCCCAGAAAACCTGACAGATATTACAGGGTCCCTGAGTCACACAAGTTCCTTTTTAAAAATTCTATTGCGGATCCAGAGACTATTTCACAGGGGCCCAAGGGCATTAAGGCTTCTACTGCTAAAAATCCTACCCCTTCTGATAGAGACTCCAGGGCGCTGGATAGATGGGGTAAGAAGGTTTACACTTCTGCAGCCTTGGCCATTAGGGCTTTAAACTGTCAGTTTCATATGTTAAAGTATCAGCAACATGTTATTGGATTGCTTAAACAGAAAATGATGTTGATTCCTGACTGTGTGTAAAATAAAGAATTACAGGATTTAATGCATTCTGCTGAACAGGTTCGAAAACATACTTTGCAATGTGGATTTGATTCTTTAGAGGCCTCTTGCAGGGCTGCTGTTACTGGGTCTGTGCTCAGAAGGCATGCTTGGCTTAAGGAGCAATCTTTACCTGATCATGTTAAAGCTAAATTGTTGGATGCTCCCTTAAATCAGGACCACCTGTTTGGCAACAAGGCTGAGGAAGTTCTTAAAAAAATGGAAGATAAAGCTAAATCTATGCAAACTGTTAAAGATTTCTTGAAGTTCAGCCTCCTAGATTTAGTAGGCACTGGCCCTCTAATAATTGGTCCTTTCCAGCCCCTTCCAGGTCTTCTCAAGCCAAACCCAAACCCAGACACAGCAGAAACCCCAGGTTTCATTCCCAGGGGACACACAAGACTAAAAAGTGGGGGGTTTCCACACCCAAATCAGAGTAGTAAGACTCCCCCTATGGAAAACTGTCTCAATGACTTGCTTTTAAAATTTCCAAGCACTTCCCAACTGAATGCTCCTTTAGGCAGAAAGATTGGTCTGCAGGCCAACAACTGAGAACTCATTACCCAGGACAAATGGATTTTAAATAGTGTCCCAAGGATACAGATTTTACTTTCACACCTTACCAACACCAAGCAGGTGGCCAGATCTACCCCCAAATCAGTGGGCAGAGGCCCAAAATCAAGTACTGTCTCTCTTAAGCATGGGGGGGGGGGCTTTTCAGTTGGTACCAGAAGAGAAAAAGGGACAAGGTTTCTATTCGATACTTTTTCTGGTACCCAGAAAGGGCAATATATGACATCCTATCCTGGACCTTTCTACTCTAAATACCTTTTTGGTGATTCCAAAATTCAAGATGCTGACTCTTCACCAGCTACTTTCTATGCTAGGCAAAGATGCATGGCTGGCAACAGTGGACTTAAAATGCATGGCTGGCAACAGTAGACGTAAAAGAAGCATACCTGCACAACAGACGCATCATACTATGCATGGGGGACTCACCTGGCAGGGAAGTGCATTCAGGGCAAATGGAGCCCAAGTCAAATGCACCTACACATAAATCAAAAGGAAATGTTAGCTGTACATAATGCACTGATAGCCTTCAAGGACCACATTCTTCCAGGACAACTAATGGTAAAGACGGACAACATCACGGTCATGTGGTACATAAACAAGCGGGGGGTACCCATTCTTATGCCATCTGCAGACTAGCCATGACATTGTGGAACACAGCCTTGAGCTACCAAGTGAATCTACAAGCTTAATTCCTGCCAGGAAAACTAAATACACTGGCAGATGGACTAAGCTGAAACCTCATGGACCCACACAAGTGGAAACTGGAACCAAGGATTTTCAACATGTTGACAACCAAATGGGGGAGCCCAGATATAGACCTGTTTGCCTCCCCCCAGAGCCATCAATTGGACAAATTATGCACAAGGATTCCCCACAAACTAGCTTGGAAAGTGGATGCTCTATCCTTCATCTGGAAAAAACTGTCAGTTTATGCCTTTCCCCTCTGCCTCTGCTCTCCAAAGTACTATTAAAGATCAAACAGGACAAGCCAAGGACAATCTTAATTGAACCAGACTGGCCATGACAACACTGGTTCCCCCTCCTGCGCAGTGTGTCACGCTTGGCCCCATGGCACCTGCCTCAGACTCCTTCCCTGTTGTCTCAGCAGGAGAACCAGATTCTGCACCCTCAGCTGCAAAACCTGAACCTAGCAGCCTGGTTCATTATCTGATCTCTTCTTTACCACCCCTCAGCAAATCAGTGATGGATATCATTTTAGAGGCTAGGAGGCCTAGTACTAGAAGATCTTATGCTGCAAAATGGAAAATATTTTGTACCTGGAACCAGTCTCAAGGGATGAGTGCAGCAGTGCCCAATTTACCTCAGATTCTACAATATTTGACTGAGATGCTTCATAAGGGCTTGTCCTTTTCCTCCATCAAAATCCATGCCTCAGCCATTTCAGCTCATTACTACACAGAGCCTCCCCTCTTCTCTCACCCACTGCTCAAGCAGTTCCTCAGAGGGGCCAAAAATTTAAGGCCACCCAGGAGAGCGCCAAGTCCTGCCTGGGACCTTAACTTTGTCTTGGAGAAACTCACTATTCCTCCTTTCAAGCCAGCTGCTACTGCAGATTTAAAATTCCTTTCCTGGAAAACAGCTTTCCTTTTAGCAATCACTTCTGCAAGACTGATATCAGAATTACAGGCCCTTATGGCAGTGGAGCCTTTCATCATCCTTCATGCGGACAGGGTGTCCCTCAGAACCAATCTCTCCTTCATGCCCAAGGTGGTATCCAGTGTAGCTCTTAATCAGTCCATTCATTTGCCTACCTTCTTTACTAACCCACAGAACAAAGGGGAATGGATACTGCACTCCTTAGCACAACCTAGATTCTACTTGGACAGGACTAAACCTCAAAGGAAATCTGAACAACTGCTGGTGGTATTTGCTGCGGGGACAGAGGGGAAAGCTATTTCAAAGCAAACTATTTCAAAATGGATAGGCCACTGCATTCATTTCTGCTATAAGCACCATGGAAAACCTATCCCACAGGGCATCGGACTCCATTCAACCAGAGCTGCATCTACCTCTACAGCCTTTCTCAGGGGCGTCCCTACAAGGGACATCCTAGAAGCTGCTACCTGGAGTTCTGTACATACTTTCACCAAGCATTATCATTTGACAATTTTCTCTTAATCCAGAGCTGGTTTTGCCTCTGCAGTCTTGCTGGGCCTTGTAGCTGGTTCTAATTCTATTTAAATTCCTCCACCCAACCTTAGCCTTGGGAATTTACCCAAATGTAATGACTGCAACAGTGAAACATGAAGAACATAGTACAGTTGTGTACACTTACCATAAATGTAGATGTTCGAGTGTATTCACTGTTGCAGTCTTGGTTACCCTCCCTCTAGCCCCCTTTCTTCTTTTGGCTATACCGCTACTCTCACTTACTATGCTGAAAAAGCTTTTTGGTGTATTTGCTTTTTTGTTGGAGGTATATCCTTGTATTATAGATTTAATTGCTTCCCATTGGGGGGGGGGGGGCACCTGACATCTGGGGAAATAAAAACTGATGTAATGGCATTGGCTGCATGTTCTATACCCCTGACATCATTGAAGAAAGGACAGCAACTGATGCAGGACCCAATACTTTGTTAATCGGGCCTACTGAGGACTACCTGCAAGCAGATAACCCAAATGTAATGACTGCAACAGTGAATACACTCAAACATCTACATGTATGGTAAGTGTACACAACTGTACTTTCTGCAGTGCTCCAGAATATCCTTCCATAAGGGCCTCCCAAGGTCTTTTGGTAGCTGAGGACTCTGTCCCACTGGTTGATGATCAAATGAAGTTAACTACTTCAGATAAAGAAGTTATGTACTCACCATAACATTCCATCTGAGTAGTTAGACTTCATTTGTCATTTACCTTCCCTCCCTCCTTCCCCCTGACCTTAGTGGTTTGCGATAGTCCTTGGACTCAGACTTACTGGTTATTGTAAGCTTAGTCTGTGTGATCAGGTCAGGTTATTTCTCTTGGGTTGATGTGTTTCACGTTGTGAGTGACAAATTCAATCTGAGGATTGGAAGGAGGTTGCAGTGTAGTATGGGTAAGGGGAGGAGCTTGAAGCTCAGATCTTAGCTTGGAAAGCTGCCGGCTCAGATCCATGTCGGATCCAAAACCCACAGGTTGGTGAGTACATAACTTCTTTTTTTTCTGTTCAGCATTCTGCAGTTTCTCTTTTTCTATTTCTGAGAGATTCTCCCTATTTTGCAATACTTACTGTCATTCCCTCTAAATAATTCTTTCCTTCTTATCCATATCTCCCTTTCATTTATTTCTCCGAGTTTTAAATTCCACTTTAATTTTATCACACTCCCTAGCGATATTTTCAGACAAAATTTCAGTCTTCTTAGTAGCTCCTGAATTTATTCCAAAATCCATTCTTTAAACTCCTCTTTTCAACTGATTGGTGAGAAAACACCAGTGTCTCATTTTTATTTCATTACGTTAATGTTTTTATTTTAGTTGTTATTGCCGCATGATCTGAAGTAGTTATTGGGTGCATTTCAATACCTTCAATTAAATGCACATGTTCCTTTGAGATATAAATTCTATGTAGACTAGCCCAGTTTTTTTTTTTAATATCTTGGAGAATAGTATGTAAATTCATTCTGAACTCCTAGTATTGAATTTACATCTTCCATGACAAACATTTTCTTAAATTTCTTCAAAAATCTGCCCTCCTTTTTTATATTTTCCCTTCTAGGGCCCCCCAGACACATCTTCATTGTTGCAAACCAAATTCCAGTCTCCTCCTGTAGGTAATAATCCTTGCTGAAGGCTGATTATTTCTCCCAGATTTTTCTTAAGCTCCATTATAGCAGTTTTATGTAGAATATAAATGCATGCCACTGTAATCCTCCATTGCCAGTAGCCCCTTGGTACTATCCATCTTCCATTATTATCTTTTTTTTCCTCTTATATCACTATTGGAACACCTCTTGCAATTAATATAAGTACTCCTCTTTCCCTTTGCCCAGATACTCTGAGTAATCAGCCTGAAAACCTTTCTTTATCAAAGTCACATGTTCAGTTGTTTCCAGATGTGTCTCCTGTAGCATAGCTGTTTGCACTCTATATTTTTTAATGTAATTCACTACTCTTTCTTTTTTATATTTATCTGTAAGACCATTCAGATTGAAAGACATTACAGAAAGCATAATTTTCATCTGAAGTAGTTAACTTCATTTGGGCATCAACCTATGGGTTATCGGATCCACATCGGATCCGAGTCGGCAGTTTCCAACAGCTAAGATCCAAGCTCCAAGCCCCTCCCCCTTACCCATAACTCCCTGCCATCCCTTCCTGACCTCAGATATAGTTTGCCGCGGTTACTACCAGCAGCTTGATCTCGAGCTTCCAGGCCTTCGTGAGTTGGTTTTCTGTGAGGAAAAATCTGTTTGTAAAATAGTTAATATTTTTGAGTGAGTTTGTGTTGAGTTACCTATCCTTAGTTTTTAGTGTAATTGTTAGCCTTTCCTCCCCCGTTTCTCGTCAGCGTTAAGGTGTGTGTGTGGTTTTGGGGCCTAGCATGTGTGCTTTTAGTTGGGATGTCTGAGGCCGCCAAAACTTTCTTTTCCAAGTGTATCGAGCGTGGCCATAAGCTTTCCCTGGCTGATGGCCACACTTGGTGCGTGATATGCTTTGGGGTTGAACACCTGTCTTCTGGCTGCTCTATTTGTGCAGTGTTCAACCCCAGGGCTATCAGGGACCGGAGGTTGAAGCTGATTCTGCCGGGACTCCTGTCCCCGGACACGGCTCCGTCCTCCGATCCCTCCGTGGCTCCTGCCTCAGCTGCGGCAGCGTCGACAGATGTTTCCCTTCCTCTGGCCAGGACTCAACCTCCCACCTTGGGCCAGGAGGATAGGGAAGCCAGGAGGGAGAAGTGCCGAGAAAAACACAAGCGGCGGGCCGAGGCCTCCGCTTCGGCCCCACCAGCCAAACGAGCTTCTCCCCCTGGGACATCCAGACCTTCTCCTTCCCGGCTCCGTTCCCCCAGCTTTTCACCGGGGCCGGAGGAGGATGAGGCCCGGTCTCCGAAGTCATCGAGGCGGCACTCCCGTCCCGCCTTGGTGGCCTCTTCAAGATCCACCAGAAGCCTAACAGATGCAGACTTGGACCGGATGATGAGAAGTTTCCTCCAGGCCCAGCTGCAGATGGAAGTGCTCCTGCCCCCCCCCCCTCCGGGGGGAGCGCGACCCCTTTTTTTGCCCGATTGCTCCTTCCCCGACCCGCTTTCCGGGTTCGGGGTCTATGGAGCCTAGTAACGTCAGAGCTGGGGGAATGTCGGCGCCAATGGGGTCGGGTACTTCGGCGCTGACAGCACCCTTGAGCCTGTCGGGTCCCTTTTCTTTGGATCCAGGCTCTCCGTACCGAGAGTTGAGCTTCGGATCTGAGGTGGTCAGTATGCATTCGGCTCTGGGTAGGTCAGAGCATACTGGCCCTTTGGATCCAATCGCTTTGGCTCCAGCCCCGATCTGCTCGTCGGATCCAAGGGAGGGTCTGCTCTCCGATCCTAGAGAGAGTGGCTCTCCTTCGGCATTCGACGTGGTGGAGAGGGTTCTGTCGAGGGATTCCAGGCCCCCGGCCTTAGCTACCGCTCCAGCCTGCACTCCCTCACAAATGGGTCCAACTTCCATCACCCGGCCCCAGGGACAGCCTGCTCAGACGTCCCAGATCGTTCCCTTGTTGGAACAGGATGTGGTTGGTGAGGCCTTCACGGACAGCCACCCCCGAGCAGGTTCCTCACAAACGCAAGTGCAAAAGGAGGCACTTGGACTCCCCTGAGTCCTTAACAGAGGACATGGATTTGGAGGAGGGGGAAGGTTCCCCAAGATCACCCCCCGAAGATGTCTCATTTGGAGACATCATGGAGATGTTTAGGATCGGGGGGGTGGTCTGCCCCAAAGCCTACCTCGGACGAGTCCGTGTTCCTGGAGGCATTTGAAGCAGGCCCGTCTACCTCTTGGGTGTCCCCTCCGGCCGATCCCCTGGTAGATTTTATTACTACCAGGGCATGGAAGGAGCCGGACACTGTGGAGCCCGTCCCTAAGAGGCCCGACAGAATTCTCAGCCCCCATTCGGACAGGTCTCATTGGAGCAAGGGAATCCCTGTAGATGCCATGTTGGTGGTGGCGGCCACCAAAAGGGAACTGGCCCAAGAGAGTCCCTCAGTCCATCACCCTGCAAGGAGTCTCGGGCGATGGACCATTTGGGGAAGCAGATGTTTCCTTCAGCCACCTTCTCCATAAGGTCGCTGAACTACATGGCACATGTCATACTGCTCCAGCGGGATCTTATTAAAGAATACGCCGGGGCACCCCCACAGTCCATGTCGGCAGAGGACAAACAGGTGTACTCTACCTGAATGGCCACTCTCAGGTCGATTTCCAATTCCTCTGTGCGACTACTGTCCCATGCTATGGAAGGGGCCACTAGAGCTAGCGGAGCAGGCGTCGTACTAAGGCAACAGGCCTGGCTCCGCCACTGTGATTTCGCGGAACCCTTCAAGGCATCATTCACTAATGCCCCGTTTGATGGTTCTGCCCTCTTTGGCAAGACCGTACGCGACACCTTGGTCCAGAGCGAGAAAGACGGGAAGACGTCTGCCGTCGGAGTCCGCTTCTCTGCTCCCCAGAGGTCCTTCTCTATGAACCAAAAGGGACAGAAGAAGATGTGGTTCCGAAAGTCTCAGCAATCCTGTTTTGCTCCGGACTCCCCGTCCTTCAGAGGCAAAGGAGGACAGGGTGGACACTGCCCTAGAGGCAGAGGGGGCCCGAAGAACTTTGGGTCCAGAGAGCCTTTCTCTGATCGGCCCACGCAGCAACCCTGAGGGGTTACCCGACTGCTCCACTCTGGAGGCAGTTGGGGGGCAATTCTCAAAGCACCTAGCAGCTTGGGAGTCCATCACGACAGACCGCTGGGTGCTTTGGATCATATCCAGAGGCTACGAGATTCCGTTTCTCCATCCCCCTCTCAGACCCAGGTGCCTCCCCGATGTCCCACCCGATCAGAGGGAGGCCGCAGCTGCAGAAATTCGGCAGCTGCTAGAAAAAGGAGCAATCCAGCACGTCCCCACAGACCAGTACGTATCAGGCTTTTACTCCAGGTTCTTCTTGGAGCCAAAAAAGATGGGGGACTTAAGACCGATCCTCGACTTATCCCTCTTGAACCTGGCAATAGCCAAAGAAAAGTTCCGGATGGTCACTCTTCAGTCCATTCTCCCCCTCTTGCAGGAGAACGACTGGATGTGCTCCATAGACTTCAAGGATGCGTGCTACCACATCTTAATGGACAGACAATCCAGGAGGTTTCTCTGCTTCAGGCTAGGAGCCAGCCATTACCAATTCAGGGTCCTCCCCTTTGGTCTCACCACGGCCCCCAGGGTGTTCACCAAGGTGTTAGCTGCCTACCTGAGACTCAAGGAATTCAGGTCTTTCCATACCTGGACGACTGGCTCCTGACTGCCCCCACAAGGCATCTACTCTGCACAGCCAGGAATTTCTTTCTTCGCCTAGCTCCCCGGCTGGGAATCATGATCCATGCTGGAAAATCCTCCCTACTCCCGACTCGGGTCATAGATTTTATCGGAGCCAGGTTGGATACAAACCAGCTCTTAGCCTTCTTAACTCCGGACCGGATGCGATCCCTAAGACTCCATGTGCAGGCCATTCTTCATTGTCCGACCCCTCCGGCAGAACTGGTCCTGAGGGCCCTAGGCTCGATGGCGACTACCATCAGTCTCCTTCCCATGGTGCGCCTAAATATGAGAATTCTGCAATGGACCCTCCAAGTCAATGGTCCTTCCTGCATTATCCCCTGAGCCATCCTGTCCCTCTCAGCAGGGTTTGCAGGAGCGCCCTCTTATGGTGGCTCCAGTCTCTGGACCTCCAAAAGGGGCACCCCTTCTCTATGCCCCCTCCCCTAGCCACAGTGACCACGGACGCCTCTCGCCTCAGGTGGGGGGGCATTGTTGCGGCAGGATCGTCCAAGGCACGTGGAACCAGACGGAGACCTCACTGCATATCAATGTCCTGGAGATGAGGGCGGTGCTGTTAGCATTGCAAGCACTTCAGAGCCTTCTTCCCGTTGGGACTATTGCGATCCAAATGGACAACATGTCTGTCGTTTGGTATATCAACAAACAAGGGTGAACCAGGTCCTATCCACTTTGTCGAGAGGCCATGAGAGTTTGGGAATGGGTGATTTCCACCAACCGCTTTCTCGTAGCGACGCACATTCTGGGCTGGTCCAACATCCTAGCGGACAAATTGAGTCGCACCATCCTCTCGCTGTACGAGTGGTCTCTGGATCCCAAAGTAGCGAAGCAGATCTTCTCCAAATGGGGTCACCCTTGTTGCGATCTTTTCGCTTCTCCTTCAAACACGAAGTGCAACACCTACTTCGCTCTAATTCTCCCACCCGGGGAATCACCAAGAGACGCTCTGGTGCATGCTTGGCCTCCCGGTCTACTTTATGCTTACCCGCCTCTTCCCCTGATGCTGAAATTTCTGCAGAAAGCCAGACAGTTGGGGAGCATGATAATCCTCATTGCCCCATTCTGGCCTAGTCAGGCATGGTTTCCTTATCTGTGGTCTTATCTAGTGAATCCTCCCTGGATTCTAGATCCTGCCCCGGATCTGATATCTCACCCCTTGGGTCTGCCAACCCTGAACCTGGACAACCTCAAGCTCACAGCTTGGTTGATCCAGTTCCACTGTTAGTTCGGAGTCCCGGTATCTCTTCCCCGGTCAAAGCGATCCTAGTGGCGGCTCACAAGCCGTCTACTAGGAAAGTTTATCGTAGCAAATGAAAACGTTTTTCAATTTGGGCAGAACATCAAAATCTGGATCCTTTCACAGCTTCTTTACCAGCTGTGCGGGAATTTCTATCGGGACTGTTTGATAAAGATGCTAGCTCTTCCACAGCCAAAGTACAGTTGGCGGCAATCGCTCATTACCATGTAGGATGTGATCTTGGCCCTTTGACCTCATTCAGATTGTGTAAGGCCTTCTTAAAAGGCACCCTCCTACTAAGGCCTCCGTTGAAGGATGTGATCCCTCCTTGGGACTTATCGCTGGTACTCCAGGCCTTAACAGCTTCTCCCTTTGAGCCTACTGCATCGGTAGATCTCAAATTCTTATCTTGGAAAACAGCTTTTCTAGTCGCTATTACTTCGGCGAAAAAGGTTTCAGAGCTTCAAGCCCTTTGTGCCAAGCCTCCGTACTTGACTTTCCACAAGGATAGGGTATTCCTCAGGACCAGTCCCTCTTTTCTTCCCAAAATTGCTTCCGAGGCTAACATTAACCAGTCTATTAATTTGCCAGTCTTCTTTCCCAATTACCAAAATAAAGGCGAATATAAGTTACACTCTTTGGATGTACACAGACAGTTGAGATTTTATTTGCACAGGACAGCCAGTTATAGACGTTCAGATCAGCTGTTTGTGTCCTTTGCTAAATACAGTTTGGGGAAAGCTGTTTCTAAAGTCACACTATCCTGGTGGATTTCTCAGTGTATACTCTTGGCTTATGAGAGTTCTGGCAGGCCTGCTCCTCAGGGAGTCCATGCCCATTCAACTCAGTCTGTTTCTACCTCTGCTGCTTTTCGAGCTAGAGTTTCATTGGATGACATTTGCTCGGCTGCCACGTGGGCCTCTTCTCACACATTTATAAACCACTATAAGTTAGATCTGGTTTTCAGAGGGGGGGGGAGGCATCCTTTGGCTCCGGAACATCCTTCCTTAAGGACCTCCCAAGATTCAGGTAGCTTGGGACTCTGTCCCATAGGTTGATGCACAAATGAAGTTAACTACTTCAGATTAAGAATTTATGTACTCACCATAACATTCCATCTGAGTAGTAAACTTCATTTGTCAGCAACCGTCCCTCCCTCCGTCCTCGTCCTCTTTGGATGTTCTTGATATTCCTGCTTCATTTACCCAATTTACCCTAGACAGGTGGTGATTGCAAGCTTTGCTTTTAGGCAAACTCGATCTGAGGTCAGGAAGGGATGGCAGGGAGTTATGGGTAAGGGAGAGGAGCTTGGAGCTCGGATCTTAGCTGTTGGAAACTGCCGGCTCGGATCTGATGTGGATCCGATAACCAATAGGTTGCTGACAAATGAAGTTTACCTACTCAGATGGAATGTTATGGTGAGTACATAACTTCTTATTATATAGCTATTATTACCACCTTTTATGTACACCTGCTTTTTTGTTAAATGTCTAGATCCAACTTTTTTGTTATATGCATATACTGTTCAGCAGGTTGGTCTTTTATACAGTTATTTCTTGATATATCCATTTGAGCCTATGCCACATCTTACATAACTTTTTGATTTTTTTGAGATCCCTGAAACAGAACCAACAACCCCCACCCCAAAACATATTAACTTAATAACACACAAAGTTATATACAGTTTCAAATATTGAAATTTGTGCCTCCCAGTGAGAACAAAAGTTCTAAGCTAATAGTCACATAGGCTAGAATTATCCAACAAGAAAGGTTAGTCATGCTAAGCTGCATGGTACAGCCTGTGCTATTAGTGTTATTTCATGTTGTCTATCTTTGTAGCTCTCCCAGCTGAGAAAACACTTGGTGTTTTCAGTAAACACTTTCTCCAAACCATTTCCCTTTATCAAATTGTCTTCTAGTGACATGCAAACCAGATACAAAACTGCTAAGGATACCTTACCTTGTTTACCAGAAAAAAAGCCTTATAATATTCAATATTCTTTTGCATTTACATGCTTTGTAATAAATGTGTTACGGGATAACACTTAGGGTCTTAACTCCATCATTTCCCTATGCAAGCATAGGAAAAAGCACACTTATTTTTTTTTTGCCATACTCATAACCAGACTTTTCCTCCTCCCCCTTCTCTCTCTCTCTCTTTTTTTTTTTTTTTTTACATTGTAGTGCCTACATTTCTTAAACTGAAGAAAGAAAAGGAGAGAAGAGGAGGGGAAAACACCTGTTTATATTAGTAGCCCCATTGCATTAAAAAACTGGGAAAACTTCAAGTCTAATTGGTTTTGTCTTATCTTTAAAGTTTTCCCAACTGGGAAAACCCCTGATTGCTTTCAGAGAACATTATGTTCTAGCCATTTATTCTTTCCTTTTTTTCTTCTTTTCCCTCAGCCAATCCCCTTTCACCAGACAGTTTCTTTTTATCAGATTGTCTCCATGGAGACATGAGAGCCAGACAATCAGTTTCTGTTTATCAGATTGTTTCCATGGAAACATGAAGACCATCTGCAGAATTCTACTAAGTATACATGCATTTGCTAGAAAAAAAGCCTGATATTATTCAGTATTATTTTTCATTTACTTAGTCTCTCTTAAAACTAATCAATCTAAGGTCCTTAATCTAATTATTTCCCCATATAAGATTTTAACTTTGTCATACCTTTTTAACCCTAATCATGAAGGGATTCCCATCTAGATCAGGGGAGGTCATCGTGCCTCTTTACTCATCCCTCATCAGGCCCATAATTGAGTACAATGCCCCTTTTGGGATGTACCTTACCAGACACCTGCAGCAACTGGAAAGACCCCAAAAGTACCTCACCAAGAGGATCAAAGGGCTCAAACAGATGCCATATGCTGCCCGGTTAAAGAAACTCCAGCTCTACTCAGTGGCATACCGCCTCCTCAGAGGCAATCTGTGCCTGACGTATAAAGCCATGTCCAACCCGGAATTAATGGACATGCTGCATCTCAGAAAATCCAAATCCCATCAAGCTACGTGCTCGAAAGACTTGAACCTCAGCACTGAAATAAATAGGACATGCTGGAAAGACAGATTCATAACCCAGAGGCTCCCTTCACTCTGGAATAAAATCCCAGTCCAGGTTAGGCAGAGTCCCTTATTGACTCTCTTCAAGAGGAATCTTGATGAGTGGATGGGAGATCATAGGTTTACCCCGGGTATCACTTCTGTGTCACTGTTAGAGGCACAGTATACTAACCTCGAAAAAGGGCATAGCAAAATTATTTTAAAATGGGTGGCGAAAGCCAAACACACTCTGACTAGGCTTATAAATGCCCTAGGGCAGATAGCCTAGTATGAAGCTATAAACCAGGCTTTTTTTTAACATTGTAATACCAATATTTCTCAAAACTGTACAAAAAGAAATAGAGAAGAGGGAAGAAAAAGAAAATTAACAGCACCTGTTTACAAACCCCATTACACTTAAAAATATCATGCAAATAAAACCATACACCACAAATACAGTACTGTTATTAAAAGAAATTAGCTTTCTCCCCTCCCAAAAGCATTTTTCTGAACATTAATGACATGAAGTAGGGCATATACTTTACAGTCCCCCACAAATCCAACAGATTTTGAAAAAGTTTGATATTTCCATATTTTCCTGTTCTGTAATAATTCACAAATATAACTATTGCATTGTAATCTCAAATTAAGTTACTGGTTTTATTACTGTTCTTCTCCACTGCCCAAATCATGTTAGTTTAATTTCCGATGTACTCTAGATTCTTGTAGTCAACTCTCATGCTCCCTTCCTTCTCGCCAACATTTTCCATTGAAATACTGGAAAAGGCTTTACAGGTGCAGTCTCTCTCTGGTCTTTATTACCAAAAGAACAAGAAGCAGAATCTCCTTCTGTTTCACAGCTCACTTTTTGTTGGACAAACTTTTGTATTTAAGTAAAAGATAAAGCAGCTCCAGGGAAACAGAGCAAGGTGCAGAGAAAATGAAGTAAAATAGAATAAAAGCTGCATCAAAAGGTCACACACCAAAGATTTTATTTAAACATAAAAGTAAGCGCTTTCGCAACTAACCAAGTCGCTTCATCAGACCACTTTTGTATTTCACTTTTTTTGTATTTGCACTTCATCAAAAAGTGATTTTGTCACTCCAGGGAAGAATACCTTAAAGATGCTGGATATCTCACAGCTGTGTCTCGACATTCCCTGAATAGTGGAATGAATTTACTCCTCTTCTGCTTAGTGTACAATGAGTAGACATTTTCCACAAACACTCTGCTGTCTCCCTCTTTTAGTATTTTGTCCTTCTGCCACAGTTTTGTCAGAGTCAACTCCTCCTGCTGGTAGGCTTGCATCTTTACTATTAAAGGTCTAGGTCACTTTCTTATAGCTAGGTTTGAAGCATACACACAATGTGCCCTTTCAAATAACAACTCCTGCTGTGGAATACCTGTCCAGTTGCTTATTTGTGCTTTTGTAAAATTAATGCAGTCTGTTCCTTCCCAGCTTCTCTGATATAGCTGAGAATCTCAAGTTTTCCCTATGTGCTCTGTCCTGTAATTCTATTATTTTTTGAAACATCTCTTCCTGAGCATTCTCATATTCAGCCAGTCTTTTCTTCATTCCAACCTCTGATTTTTGCAGCTTTATCATCTCATCTGAATATTGAACTGAAGGACAGATCCAGAGCTCAAACCCCTTCCTTTTCCATAATCCCTTGCTAACCCACAACCTTCAGATCTCATTTTCCACATTTTCGCTTGGACATGCATCCTGTAGCTCAACTTAATCCTCAGTGCAGATAAGTGCATTTTTTCTCTGGGGTTATTCCTCCAGGGATTTGCCTCCAAAAAGCCAAGGCTCTCGGAACGCAGTTACCCAGATCCAAACCCAGCCTCTTTGGCTTCAGATCCAGGCTCTTCTGCCCTAAGAGCCTCTCCTCCTTCTCTCGGATTCCAAACCTTAGAGTCTCAGAGGCCCTCAGATCCGACTCAACACAGACCGTCTTTGGATCTGACTCTCCCATCGGATCCATTTACAGCACCGACTGCTGCTGCAGATCCATGTAGGTCTTTGGATCTGACAGTTGTATCAGATCCAGTCATTATTGATGTTTCTCCCTTGAGGACCAGGAGTTCGGATCTGAGGCGCACAACTCAGTCATCCACCCAAGACTGCAGGCTTTGTTAGGTTGGGGCATTCCTCTGTTTCTTCTAAATCCTCCAGAAGTTTGCTCCCCTCAAATATGGACAGGATGATGAGCTTTCTCAAGGCCCAAATCGAGTTGGGCTTGTTACCATTGCTGACTCAATTGACAAAAAGATCCTCTCCATCCACGGGACTTCACTCTCCTCACCTGACCCATCCAGGTTTTGATCATCAGGATCAGAACATTCCCTGTGAGAGGTCACTGGTGTCTGGCATCCCTTCCTTTCCCACACCATCAGGGTCCCTGGCAGGCTCCGTTAAATTGTCCTTGGGACTGGCTGCGCCTTGGCCCCATGAGGTCAGTGCTGGTTTCCAAGGGGTGGGGGTGAGCCTGGGTGGCTCCAGCCATGGGGGAGGATAGGTGGGCTTTGTCCAGTCTGCCAGATTTCTTGGCAGTAGAGAGGGCCTTCTCCAGCTGGGCATTTACCTCTCCTTCAGCTCTAGGTCCTCCCCAGCACCACTCAACGTTGGGCGGTGAGACCTCATTATCCTTCCAGGGTCAGCCCTCCTGTAGATGCCTTCAGATGGGCATTAACCCCCCCTTGGGGTACGTGACTCTTCTGAGTCCTCCCCACACCCCCTGTGGAGTAATCCCCTCGGGAGAAGACATGCAAGAGGAGGCACTTGGACTCCCCTAGAGAGTACCTCACTGAGGACACAGATTTCGAGGAAGGAGGAGGGTCCCCCAGACTTTCTTCTGAGGAATTGTCCTTTGGGGACATCCTTGAAGTTCTCAAAGAGGTGGTTGGTGTTCCTCCACCCTGTCTTCAGAGGAATCTGTGTTTTTGAAGGCCTTTGGGACAGGCCCATCTTTTACATGGATGTCTCCCCCTGCTGGAGAGCTCATGCAACTCATTACTGACAGGGTGTGGAAGGAGCCGGACACAGTTGAGCCAGTCCCCAAAAAGGCTAACAAGGTTCTAAATCCCCCCAACGATAAGACCTTTTGGGGTAAGGATGTCCCCATTGATGCCATCATGGTGGCCACAGCTACTAAAAACGAGCTTGCTGAACAGAGTTCCACAGTCCATCCCCCAAACAGGAATCACGTGTTTGCCTCATCTACATTCGGATTGAGAGCAGCCAATTACATGGCACACTTCACCCGGCTGCAAAGGGATTTGGTATCTGAGCTCATCCCCTTCCCTTTCCTAGTTGCTGCCTCTGGAGAGTCTTAAATTGGTCTCTCTGAAGGGGTACACTCTAACTTCTCTGGCTAATGCTTCGATGAGGTTGATCTACAATACAGGGGAGGCCTCCTCTTGAGCAGTAGGCATGGGCATTGTCATTAAGCAGCATGCCTGGCTTTGTCTTTGTCAGTTAACCCTTTAAGGCATCCTTCACTAATGCTCCTTTCAGTGGGTCAACCTTGTTTGGTCCCTCAGTCAGAGACATTCACCAGCAATGAGCAGATGGGAAAGACTCTGTTCGTGGTGGGGATCACGTTCTCTACATCTCAATGATCCTTTTCCAAAAATCAGAGGGGTAGTTAGAAACTTTGGTTTCACAGGTCTCAATCTTCCTTTCAGGATGATCCTCAGGAATGCTCCTCTTCTGGCCGGCGTAGGAGATTTGATGGCAGACGCTGCCTCAAGAGGCAGAGGGGATCCACAGAACCAAAGATCCAGGGATGCCTTCTCAGAGAAGCTCCTTCAGCACTCTTAAAGCATTGCCTGGCTGTTCTGCCCTGGAGGCAGTCAGGGGATGAATCTCCCTTCACCCACTAGCTTGGACAAGTATGACCTCAGATCAGTGGGTGTTAAAAATCATTTCCATGGGTTACTTCATACTTTTTTTCAGCCCCTTTTAGTTAAAAGCTCTCTCCTGGACATCCCACCCCACCAAAGGGAATTGGCCCATCTCGCGGTCCAAGACCTTCTTCAAAAAAGAGCCATCCAAGAGATCTCAACAGGACGAGTGTCTGAAACTTACTCTTGCTTCCTTTTGGTACCCAAGATGACCAGGGACCTGCTTCCCATCTTGGACCTCAACGAACTGAACCTGTTGGTCAAGAAGTCGAAGTTCAAGGTGGGCAGTGTTCAGTCCATTCTGCCTCTTCTGCACAAGGACAACTGGATGTGCTCGGTGCATCTCAAGGATGCGTACTATCATATCAAAATCAACAGACACTGCAGGAGATACCTGCACTTTTGGCTAGTTGTCAATCAATATCAGTTCAGAGCCCTGCCCTTTGGACTCAACACAGCCCCCTGGGTGTTTACTAAATGCATGGCAGTGGTGGCAGCTCATCTCTGGCTGCAAGAATTCCAGGTCTTCCTGTACCTAAATTATTGCCTCCTAATGGCTCCAAAGAGGCATCAACTCACTATGGCCACCGACTATGCCCTCAGTCTCTTTCAGGGTCTAGGCATCACGGTCAACCTGCCCAAATCCCATCTTTCCCTGTGTCAGAACCTAGAGTTTATCGGGGTTCTTCTGGACAGTGTCAGAGACAGCAGCACTTCCCCTAAGCAGAGTTCAAATAATTCGGAACCAGGTCCATCAGTTGCTGGCTCTAGATTGTCCCACGACCCACTTGATCTTGCAGGTGCTAGGCTTGATGGTGGTGGCTATCCAGTTAGTGCCTCTTTTCAGATATCACACGCAGGTTCTGCAGTGGACCCTGGAGGTGCAGTGGTCAGCTCACTTTCACCCCATGTCAATGACCATCAGGATCTCTCAGGTGTGTAGACGTCATCTTGCTTGGTGGCTCCAAGCTCAGGATCTCATGCTAGGCAGAAACTTCTGTCTTCCCCAACCCAAGGCCATGATGACCACGGGCTCCTCCCTGTTGGGGTGGGGGGGGCATTTTCAGGGAAGGACCATTCAAGGCACGTGGTCCCCCATAGAGACCAAATTGCACATAAATGGAGTGCCTCCCTCTCGGAACTTTATAGCAGTTCAAACAGACAACATGGCGGTGTTCTGGTACATCAACAAGCAGTGGGGAACACTTTCTTATCCCTTGTGCAGAGAGGCCTTCAGAGTGTGGGAATGGGTGATGTCTTCCAGATGCTTTCTTCTTGCAATGCACATTCCCAGCAGTTCCACCTTGTTAGCAGACAAACTCAGCAGATTTATCCTGAGTGGTTCCTGAATCTGTCAGTGGCATGTCGGTTATTCAACCACTGGCATCCTCCTTGCTGCAATCTTTTTGCCTCCCTGAACAACCACAAATGCAGCAACTACTTTGCCTTGCTCTCCCGATGGGGGAGTCACCCAGGGACTCTGGTCCACGATTGGCTGTCAGGACTTCTATATGCTTGTGCCCTCCAACTCCCCTCATTCCCAAAGTCATACAGAAAGCTCATCACCTGAAGAGTACTCTCAACTTCATTGCTCCCTTTTGGCTTCATCAGGTGTGGTTCTCCTTCCTTTGGTGTCATCTGAAATATCCACCCTGGATATTGGATCCCACCCCAGATCTCATTTCCCACCCTTGGCGGCTTCCTCTTCCCAGTCTCCAGACTCTTCTTATAACCACATGGTTCATCCAGTTCCAGTGATCATTTCCTAGTCCAGCCTTCCCTGTTCAGTTAAGAGTATTATCTTGGCCTCTCAAAAAATGTCTACCAAGAAGGTGTATTCCAGTAAATGGAAGAGATTTTCTATTTGGGCTAAACAATGCAATGTGGGTCCCTTGTCAGCCCCTATTCCTGACATTTTGTTGTTCTTGGCCTCTTTTGTTCACCAAGAGGCTAGTTTCTCTGCAACTTAACTCCAGTTGGCGGCCATCTCTAATTTCCACTTGAACAAAAATCCCACCTTTTCTTCCAGGCTGTGCAAGGCCTTCCTAAAAGGGATCTTTCTCCTCAGGCCTCCTATCAAGGATCCCTCCCCACCATGGGATCTGACACTAGTGTTGCAGTCTTTGACTCAGAAGCCCTTCGAGCCTGCAGAAACTTGTGATCTTAAATTCCTGTCCTGGAAGATGACCTTCGTAGTGGCTATTTGGCCAGGAGGGTCTCTGAGTTGCAGGCTGTCAGCATTAAGCCCCCTTTCATGGTGCTCCACAAAGATAGGGTGTCTCTCAAGTCCAGTCCTTCGTTCATCCCTAAGGTAACCTCGGAGACTAATCTTAACCAATCTGTTTAGCTTCCTGTGTTCTTCCCCAATTTTTCTAATAAAGGGGAATATGCGTTGCATTGTCTGTATGTCCATAGACAGCTATGTTTTTATCTTAAGAGAACTGAAGAATTTCAGAAGTCAGATCAGCACTTTGTTGCCTTCTCTCAGGCTAGGAAAGTTCAAGCAGTTTCCAAGGTATTTAGTTCATGTTGGATCACCAGCTGTATTTCCTGCATTTACAAAAGCAGACACATGGATCTTTCCAGATGAGTTAAAGCTCACTCTACTAGGTTGGTAGCCACATATTCTGCCTTCTTGGCAAAACTTTCTTTGTATGAGATCTGTGCTGCTGCTACTTGGTCTAATCCCCACACACGTGTTACACATTATAAGTTGGATTTGATGTCTAGGATTAGGGCTTCCTTTGGTTCCCCTGTACTCTGTCATATCCTTCCCTGAGGTCTGTCAGGGTTCATAGTAGCTGGGGACTCACCCATCCGTGATGAATAATGACATGGGTAGCATCAGATAAAAAGTTATGTACTTACCATAGCTTGGAATCTGTGCGATCTAGTGTCATTATTCATCACATTCACAGCCTCCTTCCCCCTCATTCTGGGAGTTTGGTAGATACAGAGGGGTGTCTCCCTTTAGGTATTTTCAGTATTATAGGGGTCTAGACTGCCTTTTTTCCAGCAAACTTGATCTGAGGGTTGTGGGTTTACAAGGGATTATGGGAAGGGGAGGAGCTTGAGCTCTAGATCTGTCCTTCAGTTGTCGTCTCGGATCCAAGGTTGGCTCCAAGACCCATCCATGATGAATAATGACACTGGATAACACAGATTCCAAGTTATGGGAAGTACATAACTCTTTTTTAGCATCATGACATGCTTCGGCTTGATTGGGATTGGGGGGGCAGTCATGTAGGCAGTCCTGATTTCTGGATCCAGATGTTTAAGGATAGACGTAGTATTTAAGTACTGAATTTGGTTTACCATTCCATCCCTCATAAAATCCTCCAAAGCTAGTTATGAAAATAAAATTGCCAAAGATTCCAAAGACAACATCAAGGCATTCTATAACTATGTCAAGAATCTAAATGGCAATGCTCAGATCTGCTCTGAGCTAAAACAGATTGGCATTAAATATACTGATCCCAAGGATATTGCCAATATCCTGGCAGATCGATTCAGTGCCAACTTCACCCTCCTCTCACCCCCTAAATGACCCATCTCAATACCGGAAGATTGCCAAATTCCGGTAATAACGGCCACACAGGTAAAAAATACACTCTCCAAAGCTAAGAATACAGCATCCATGGGACCAGATGACATCCCGGGCTGTGTACTACATGAACTACAATATGAACTGGCACCTCATCTAATTGTCATGTTTAATCATAGCCTCACCTCAGGTTTCGTGCCCACTGAGTGGCGCACAGCTACAGTTATCCCACTCCACAAGGGGGGATCCACCTTGGATCCCAGAAACTACCATCCCATCAGTCTGACAAGCCTTATCTGCAAGGCCATGGAGCGTATTATCATGGAACTTATAAACAAAGACATTGGCAATCTTCAAACACTGGACCCCACCCAGTTTGGGTTCGTGAAGGGCCGATCTTGTCTCCTGAACTTGATTGACTTCTTCGAATCAGTCTCCAGAGCCATGGACAAGGGTAAGGTGGTTCACACAGCCTATCTAGACCTTTCCAAGGCCTTTGACACCATTCCCCACTCTGGAATCATAGATAAACTTACTAAGCTGGGCATTAATCCCTACGTCACCCAATGGGTTGCTAACTGGCTTACTGATAGAACCCACACTGTAAAAGTAGCTGACTCCAAATCCAGCTCCAGACAAGTGACAAGTGGAGTACCTCAGGGTTCAGTCCTGGGACCGCTCTTGTTTGGCATCTACTTCTGTGAAGTACAGGCCAACACTAAGGGACTTTGGATAAAGTTTGCAGATGACTGCAAACTGGGAGCCATTATTGAATCCCCAAATGATGCGGATACTCTACAAAAGGGCCTTACAGAAACAGATGCTTGGTGCCAGAGCCATGGGCTCAAGCTCAATGCCAAGAAATGTATAGTTATCCCCTTTGGGAAAAAACATGTATCCCTGAATTACCATATAGGTGGCAGTACACTAAACACCGAAAGTTTGATAAGAGACTTAGGGACACAGGTGGACAGTGGTCTCACCTTCGATAACCACATCGCCACAACAGTCAGGAAATCCTTCTATGTACACCTCATCACTAAGAGCTTTTCATCCAGAAAAAAGGAGGTCATTGTCCCACTGTACTCATCCCTCATTAGACCCATTATAGAATACAATGCCCCATTTGGTATGTACCTCTCAAGACATCTGCAACAACTGGAAAGGCCACAGAAATACCTCACTAAAAGAATCACAGGCCTAAAGCAGATGCCCTACGCTGACCGCCTTAAAAAACTCCAGCTATACTCTGTCGCATATCGTCTACTCAGAGGCAATCTTTGCTTAACATACAAGGCCATGTCAAACCCAGAGCTGTTGGACATGCTACACTTAAAGAAATCCCAATCCCTCAGAGCCACACGCTCCAGGGATCTAAACCTTGTCATCACAATAAACAAAACATGCTGGAGGGATAGGTTCCTCACCCAAAGACTCCCCAAACTCTAAAATACATTGCCCATACATGTCAAGCAGAGTGCCTCTTTGGTCCTCTTCAAAAGGAACCTTGACGATTGGATGGGAGAAAGGAAATTCACCCCGGGGATTACGTCAGTCGCCCTGCTAGACAGGGGTCCAGGGAAGTAAATAGCGTGGGAAGAAATAGCCAGGGAATTGTTATGGCTAGGCTTGTATAGGCCCTAGGGCTGATAGCCTAGTACCAACCTATGAACAGTAGTTTTCCGGTTTGTGCATTTGAAAAAGTAAACAAATCTTTTTCTCTCTCTCTCTGAAATCTTCCACCTCATCCAGACAGTGGACAAAATGACAAACACATGAAGTGTTTGGAAACCAGGATAAGTAGTAATGTTGGGAGTAGAATTTGTTGATTTGGGCAAGTATTTATTTTTTAATATTGATAGAAGCAGCTACTTATCTAACTTTAAAAGAGTCATGTAATCTCTTACTCAGATTACAAAATACAGCATCTGTCAATAGTCCTGCACACCAGTATTATGTGCTGACATGGGCTCCTGGTAATCCCTCTAAACAGTCTACCTTGACAAGCACTCCTGTAATTGCCAGTTCTAGTAGCATAGGGGATAAAGCCCTGAATATGGCCTAGACCACCAGAAGTGGCATAATGGCTGGGGTAGCTGGCAGGGGTGGACCAGGCTGCAGAATGCAACAATCTCTTGGAAGAGGGATAGCAGTGCGGATCACAACCTGGATGGGTACGAGTTTGATTACGTTGTTGAGCCAGTACTTAGTGGTATCCTTCGTGGTGTATGTGCATAAGGGTGCAGTCAAACAGGAATTTTGAAACATTTAAAATTATATATATATATACATATGTTAGACATATGTCACATGCATCATATATATATTTTTTTACATATTATATTTCATGCACATACAATATAGTTATTTAATATATAAATAATATAGCATGATAGGGTATATTCATATATTTGTAATATATTTTTTAAGACATTGTATAGTTGATTAAATCAAATTAATGTATATTTAAGTTAGTTTAAGATACATTAATTTTATAAATTATGTATACACGTATTTTATGTGAATATTGGGTTTTATATACATATATATGGTTGGTATATTTGATTTATTTAGGAAATGTGTTATTTCCCTTTTAAGAATTAATTAATGAAAGTTAATTACTTCAATTAAGTAATTATTCAATGGTTTAAATCATATATAAACCTTGTGTTGAAATAACAGTATGTATTCTGAAGAAGTTCGTATGGACGAAACCTAGGTCAATAAAGCGGCTTTTAAGAAAGAACGTGTGGTGGCTTTTTGGTTGTATTGGTTTTCGTGCTATAAGCAATTATTGGTGTTGCTTTTCATCTCCTCATTGGCATCGACTGCATCTTACTTCCAAAACAAACAGGAAGGTGCTGTGGCTCTATGTGGTAATGCAAATCAGACATCTCCCTGTCCAAGGGTAAGGTTACATGCAATAGAAATGCCGTCACAACCAAAATGCCAGTGAGGACCTAAACAACACTCATTACTTTCTAAATGATGCCCTGTCCATGGCTCCCACCCCCATGGATCTTAGAAGACTGCCATCCCCATGAAAAGAATGGACTTAAGTCCAGAAGTGGGTGGGGAGCTTGACATTTGGTAGGCACAAGAGCAAAAAGAACCTAGAAAAAAGTCATTGATATGTTTTCCTTTCCTTGTGTAGAGAAGCAATGTTCATATAGGAGTGGCTACATCTTCACTAACCTTAATGATTAAAGTTGCAGGCATTAAGTCCACTTAGCTTTCCAGATTTTCCTTGGGTGTTGCATTCTTTCCATCCCATAGTGCAGCACAGTTGCCCCCTCCTTCCGATCTTTGTTGCACTGCTTCACTCGATGTCTTTCTCCAGGTTACTTGGCATTTTGCTGTGGTTTTACCATTTGGGGGGGGGGTGGATTTTCTTCTACCTTGGTTGCAAGCATATTCTAAATTCTTCTTTTTAAATCTAAAGGGTTCCCCCCACCTTCTTAGTTGTTCCACCTTCTCTACCCCTTGTTCTATCTCATTACCATTTTTTTTTGGGGGGGGGGGTAAAGTGTTCCTTTTTTCACATTGCTGTTTTCTTCTGAATTTCTTTTGAGTGAAGTGTTTGCTTTTTTTCATGGTGTCGAACATTTGTAACTTTCTTGCCTTTCCTTGAGAGAGCTCATTTTTGCCTTAGCTGTGGTGTAGTCTTTAAGATTTTTTTTTTAATTTGTTCCTGCTTTTGCATTTGACTTTCCTTCTTCCATCAGGATGAAACAATGATTTCACAGTTGACCTTGCAGGGTAAAATCCACCTCAAGATAGTAATGTCATGTTTGTCTTCAGTAGAGCCACTGGGAAGAAAAGTTTGACAGCGGTGAAAATGTCATGCCTCCCACCTTCCATAATCACCAGGGAAAAGCTGTCCCTGGACCTGTTTAGTCAGGCTGTCTTCATCAAGTTTAATTCCTAAACAAGTATTCCATCAGTACAAAGTACTGCTCTCCTCTCTGTCTCAAGTGACATAAGCTGTTAGTAATCATCCCACCTTGTGTTTTTTAGAGTGATGCAGCAGACTTAGACTTCGAGGAACTGGGATGTTCAGAATCCCAAATTCTCTTTTCTGCAAAATCAGGATCCAGAGAAGCAAAAATGTCAAACTCTGCAGACATGGATATGTATATGTCACTGTCATGGATTTGGGATAGTCGCTTTAAGTAGAATCTTGTGATTGCAAACTTTTAATGTTCAAAAAAACTTACACGGTTGTCATGAAGAAAGAGTTTCTGCTCCTTCTGTGAACAATTCCTGTCTTCTATTCTCCTTTCTAAAGTATGCACATAAAGGGGAATGCTTGTTTCTCACTTTGGATGTGCAGATGCAGTAAAGATACTGTTTAGAGAGAATAATTCTAAAACCATAACGGAAACAAACAGTGCCACTTGCAAAATTAAGACTGTGTGTACCCTTCACTAAACAGACCATAGTTAAGAGACTATTTTATTGTGTTACAAACACAACAAAACACTAGAAGGACCAGTTATGGCACACCCCACTAGGGCAGATGCCATGTCTGCTTGTTTCTGAAATGTTCCTGCATGGAAAGTCCTACAGGTAATTGCTTGAACCAATATGCATACCTTTAGAAATATCTTCAACCTTTGGTACAGTTGCTTGAGGAATAGTATTGTTTTAATGGTACCTCCTAAATGACTCTTCTGGAGGTTAGACAATGCAGTAGTGTGTTTTTTTTTTCATCAAAACTGTAGATCTGTGAGGGAGAAGTCCCCTGGTGGCAATACAGATTCTCACTAGTCTTCCTCATGCTGGATACATCTCAACTACTATTGTGCTCTTATGCATTGTTTTATTGTGCTGACCATTGGTATAGTTATTTAAATGTCCTAAGTTTCTTGTACATTTCAGAAGAATGGCCAGGGCACAATTTTTCCAGAATTCATTAACCTTCAAGTTTCTGTATGAATTATACTGACTCTTAACTTTAGACCTAATCACAGAGAACTTCTTACAGCCTGCTGAGTCTAAATGGATTGCTGCCATAGAAACCATCCTTTATACCTGGCGAAGGAGCACCAACAATTTGGAATTCATTGCCACAGAGGTTGCAGACCCCAGCTAGTCTCCAGACATTCTGAAACCACTTCATATCCTAAACCGGGGAAGTCTACAAATGTTGCTTCTTCAGTGGGTTGGAGTAATCACTCTACCTTTATCAATCCACATGTTTCATAGGGACTGATAATGCTTCAGCTTTATCTCAAATGTACTTGTATGTTTATAAGTAATTGCATATCATATATGTATTTGTAAATAGTTTTATTGTGCTCCATTTTATTAATTGCTAAAGTCTTGGACCTGTAGCTCAAGCTCCTCCCCGTACCCACAGTCCTCCTTTGTAGTTAGAATTACTTCAGATTGAGTTTGCCCTCTGTTTAATCTACAGTGTGTGTAAAAACAGCTGTTGGATGGATCACAGGATCATAGGAGGTACTATGCTAATGGCCCTAGTGCCTTTACAAGCCAAGCCGAGTTTACCTCCAAAAAAGAAACCTCAGTCAGCACCTGTCACCCCTGTCAATGAGGGACACAGGTGGAACCCCCGGAACAAATTTGTGGTTTTCCATCCACTCATCAAGGTTGCACTTGAAGAGGGTCAGCGAGGTACTCTGTTTGACATGTATGAGAAGTCTATTCCAGAGATGGGGCAGCCTCTGGGAGACAAACCTATCTCTCCAGCAGGTTTTGTTGATGTCGCATATTAGATTTAGACCTTGAGTGGGTAATGCACGAAGAGTTAGATTTACAGATATGGAGCATCTCTAGTAGGCCAGGGTCTGAGACTGCCTTGTAGGCGAGACACAGATCACCTCTGAGCAATCTTCACAATACTGAGTAGAGTGATGATGATTTAAGTCTGTCCATATAGGACAGGTGTTGGAGGCCATGGATTCTCTTTGTGAGGTATTTATGTGGCCATTCCAGTTGGTGCAGGTGTTTGGAGCAGTACATACCAAATGGGGCATTGTACTCAATTATTGGCTTAATGAGGGAGGAGTACAGAGAAGCAATAACTTTCTTTTTTTCTGGATGCAATCCCCTTACTTATGAGATGAACCAAGTAAAGGGTATTCTGACCACTGCCGTTGCATGATGGTCGAATGCGAGATTGTTGTCAACCTGTGTACTCACCACAGGTTGTGTGCTTAGGGGGTTGCCGTTGATGTGGTAATCAGTAGAGGCCATGTTTTTGCCAAATGGCATGATAATACAATTTTTTTGTGTGTAACTTAAGGCCATGACTTTGGCACCAGTATTTGTTGCTGTCAGACCCTCTTGTAGTATGTTAACATCATTTGGGGTGTCAGTGATAGCACACAACTTATACTCATTTAGAAACTTGGTCAGCCACAGGCCTTTTGTCTTTGCCTGGACCTCTGAGAAGTAGATGCCAAACAGTAGGGGTCCCAGGACAGATCCCTGGGGAACACCACTAGTGACAGGTCTGCTATCAGAGGTGGAGGTGCCTATTTTGACTTTGAGGGTCCTGTCAGTGTGCTGGTTGGCCACCCACCTGATGAGATAGGAATTTATGCCAAGCTGAGTTAGCTTTTTGGTGATGTCTGAGTGGGGGGTTGTGTCTAAGACCTTGACCAAGTCAAGGTAAGCTGTATGTACTGACATTACCTCATTCAGTGCCTTGGTGACAGCATCAAAGAAGTCAACCAGATTCAACAGGTAAGATCTGCCCTTGACGAATCCAAACTGGGCGGGGTCAAGTGCTTGGAGATTACCTATGTCCTTGTTTATGAGATCCATAATAATAATACGCTGCATGGCTTTACAGATCAGACCTGTCAAGCTAATGGCGTGATAGTTTCCAGGGTCAGTAGTGGCACCACCTTTGTGCAAGGGGATGATAATGGCAGTTCTTAATTCTGCTGGAATGAAGCCTGTACTCAGGCTATGGTTGAATAGGGTGCTCAATGGCAAAGTTAGTTCTTGCTGGAGATGGTGCAGAATACAGCCTGGGATACTATCAGGTCCCAAGGAAGCTGTGTTCTTTGCCTTGGATAGGGCCTTTAACACTTGATCTATGGAGATGTGAGGTGAACCTATCTGCTAGCAGGTTGACTAAGTCAACAGGATCAGTGTAAGAGGTACCAGTAAGTACTAATTTGGAACAAAAGAAGGCTTTGTGGTTTTCCTTTGTTTTGGAGGGTAGTTTCAATTCATAATTGGCTTTGGAAGTTTTCACTAGTGATCTAATTTGCTTGTTGAGGCTAAGGAGGGAGGTTTTCCAATTTGAAATGTGTTCCTTTTTACCCTTGAACAACAGTTTCTTCCTTTTGTTGTAAAGCCTGTTGATAGAGGATGTCCACCGGATGGGTTTGCGTTTCCTTGAGGAGCAGGTTTTAGTTCTGCTAGTTATGGCTGAGTCCATGCAGTTGTACAGGTGCTTGTATACTGCATTGGCATACTGTTCAGCATAGTTGCCTGCATCCTCTGAGGGTGGTGGTGGTGTGAAGCTACTGATACCCTCCCATAGGTGGTGGTAGTTAGCATTTGAGAAGTTTTTTAGCCTGGTTACAGCTGGGGTGGGTGGGTGGGATAGAAACTTCAAATGAGACAGACCTTTGATCTGATCTCACCAGGGAAGAAGAACTGTTGGGAGTGGTGCAGCGGTTGCCCATGTTGGTGAGAACCAAGTCCAGAATGTTGTTTCCCCTTGTGGGGGATGAGACGAGCTGGTCTAGTGTGTTAGAACTGATGAAGTCAAGGAATTGTTGGGTGAGTGCATTAGTGCAGGAATAGTTCACCCAGTCTATGGTGGGGTAGTTGAAGTCACAAAGGGTCAAGGTGTTAGAGGGTACCTTGATGGAGTTAAGTAGGCCCAGGTAGGAAGAGTGGGTGTCCTGAGTCATGCAAGGGGGTCTATGTCTGGCTATATTTTGGATGGGTGTCTTGCCAACTGTCCGTTGTACCTTGACTAGTTCTAGTGCATCATGCTGGCAAACCAGACTGTTGAGGTGCTTGTCTTTAATGAAGATAGAGACTCCACCACCCTTAGTATTCCTGACCTCATTTTGGGGTGAGGATGTGTGGAAGGAGGTATAGCCTGGTAAGGCAGGGGTGCTGTCCACAGCCTTGAACCAAGTTTCTTTGACTGCACAGATGTCAACATCTTCCAGTGTGAGGAAAGCCTCCAGTGAGTGCATTTTCAGGTTAAAACATTAAGCAGCATGACATTCAATATGCTTTTTGACAGATCTTTTATGTTGGAAGATTTGTCTTTGGGACTTTGCCTAAAAAAGGCACAATGAGGGAGGAAAGAGCCTTGGCCAGAATCTGGAATCTGAGGGGTAACAGGTGAAGGCCATCTCTGGCAAAGGATCAATGCCTGTCAACCATGTCATCCTAGGTAGACAGATACTGGATTCCCTTGGAATGACACCAGAAACAAAGCTAGTTGTTGAAGTCAATTTTTTGTTGGTATTGTGATATCATTCTTGGTGAAGGTAGGGTGCTGCTTAGGGATAGGGTTTTACCTGACTGGGACTCATACTCTGAGAGCTCAGTCATGTTTGTCTTCATGTAGACCAGGGAGGTACATCTCAAGTCATTCACACGAACATGGACAATGACAATCATACTTGTGCCTGTTGTGGAGAGACTTAAGTGCATGTGTGATGTGGCAGATTCTGGCACCTGACAGACAACTGACAATGACTTTCTCCTTGTCGAGCCTGGTGAGGGGAAAATCGGTGTATCTCACAACTGAGCACCAATGACTAGTATGTTTGATTTATTATTATGCCTTATGGACTGTGTTTGTGAGACACTGATGTGTTGTCTGCTGTGTGTGATGTGTTTGGTGTTGTGTGTGGAATGTTTGTTAGTGTGTTTTGGAGGTCCCTGCTATTCAGGTAAGTTTTTATTGAGGATCTCTGCATAGGTGTGTGTGGGTGATGCTTGGCTGTGTGATGTGGGTGGTGTGGTGTTTGTGCTAGCAATCTCATCTTTGTCAGTAGTACTGACTGTGGCGCAAAAGCAAGCATAGAATATGGGTGCATTTCTCACAATTAGAAGAATTATGTGCAAGGAGAAGAGGGCTGTCAATGAACATGAGGCAGTTGCTACACTGTCTCAATATGCCCATGTCGACCTGGCTGGGCAGGAGAAACTGATGGGAATTGTCCAGACATAGTGGTGAATACTTGGGCAGACGTATGGAGAGAGGGTTTGTCCACAAGAGTGTAGACCATAAAAGCCTTCTTGAATGTAAAATAACTGGCATGAAGCCCAAGCACTAAAACCAAAACTAAGAGGCTTAGAATAGATAAATTTAATCAGGCTACTAACAAGCAGTAATAAATGCAGCAGAATAAAAGAACCTGAATACTTAAGAGCAAGCAGCAAAGTACGGTAATAAAGTAGAAAAAACACAATTGTAGAAAAAGCAGCTGAATATAGTGTACAGTTTTTTTTTTTTTTTTTTGTTAAGTGGAGAGGGAGGAAACAGAAGATAATTCAAGATTAAGAAACTAAAGGGTTGGCCTTCCCAAATACTCTGTCTGTACACAGTAGAATGAGCTGATGAGATTGGACTTGGAGGAGTGTCCAAAGAAGCAAGGGGGTAGTCCTTCCCAAATGATCTCACTGTACTTAGTAGTGTAAGCAAATGAGATGGGAGTGGAAAGAGTGTCCAAAATCAAATTTACAGCAGTGGAGGGCAATTCCAAAGCCACCAAGTTTAAGAATACAACAACACTTGGTCAGGAGGGTGGGAAAAATGCAGACCAGCAATATTCAATCAAGCAAATAAATAAATGTAGCACAGTTTTGTTAACTATCACTGAAACAGATCAAGTGCAAAAAAATATACTTATATCAGCTTGGATGGAAACAATATAGATATGTTAAATTAACATCCCATTGAAATATCTACATAAAATAGGAAACAAAGGAGAAAAGAGCTGGAACTCATCAGTCAGTCAGCCAATACATGTTTTCCTTGGGTTGATCTAGAAGACTTCTATGAAGTAGGAATGGGGATGGAGAGTGGGTGGTTGAGGAAGGATGAAAACAGACAACACAGATGCATAGTTATGGTGAGTACATAACTTTTATATCTGTTGTTGTCTTTTCCATCCATTCCTCAACCAATGGGGCAGAGTTCCCAGCTAGAGAAATCTCAGGGTGTTGCTAAAGGAAGGATATTCTGGAGTACTGCGGAGCCAAAAGCTGCCCTATTCCTAGATAAGATGTCCAGTTTGTAGTAAGCAGTGAAGGCAGGTGAGTTTGACAAAGTTGCAGTTCTACAAATGTCATCTTTAGAAACTTTAGACCAGAAAGCAGAGAATGTGGCCACAGATCTGTTGGAATGTGCCTTAGGAGATCTAGGAAGTGTCAATCCCTTTTCTACATAGACAAAAAAATGTAGTCAATGAGCCAGTTGGCTAAAGTCACATTTGAATGCATATGAGAACCCAGTTTGGCTGAAAGGGGAAATAAACAGCTGGTCTGATTTTCTGAAATCTTTTATTCTGTGGATACAGAATCAAAATTGCCTATGCGCATCTAAGAGGTGCAGCATGTACTCTATTGGAAAAAATTGGAAATAAAATAGAAAGGTTGACTGACTGAGTCATAGTTTTTTCTGAAGTCACTGTAGTTACGAAGGCTGGATTATTGTGGACAGAGACACCCTGATTGTGACCAGAAACAATAGATCTGAAGTAGTTTTCTTCATTTGATCTTCAACCTGTGGGTTTCAGATCCACATCGGATCCGACACAGCCGCATTTCCAGATATGGATCCGAGCTCCAGACTCCTCCTCTTACCCATAATGCCCCCTGTCTCCCATTAGATCTCATTTGCCACAATAGTGATTACAAGCGTGGTTTCTGAGCTCCAGCTAGTGGGTCACCTAAGTGAACTAAACTCTGTTTTTTCTCCCTCAGACTTCTCTTTCTCTTTACATCTTTTAATTCATTCGCTTCAACGTCTGATATAAAAAAAACTATGTTCTTCTCTTCTCCTTCTGTGTGTGTGTGCACCTTTTGGGCCTGTGTGTTGGGTATGGCAGAAGCCTCTAAGGCAGGATTTAGGAAATGCTGCTCCTAAGAATGTAAAATACTGATAAAACAGAAAGGCACTAAGGTAACATAACAGGTAAAATCACTGGACCTTTATAAAGGTTCAGTGATTTTACCTGTTATGTTACCTTAGTGCCTTTCTGTTTATCAGGATTTAGGAAATGCACAGAGTGCAGCCATAAGCTTTCCCTGGCAGATGGCCACACACTGTGCGTGGTTTACCTCTGTGCAGATCACCTCAAGTATCCCTGTCCTATTTGCACTGGTGTTAACCCCAGGGCACTTAAGGACAAGTGGGACAAACTGATACTGAAGGGATTGCTCCCCACTTCAGGGACTACCGTCCCTTTTTCTCCAGCAGGGATAGCAGTGTCTGCTGCTTCTACTTCCTCTTCCCCAGCCTCTGGGACTCAAACTCCCACTAAGAGGCCCGTGGAAGGGGACAAGGCCAAGAAAGACCAGTCCTGCAAGTAGTCCCTTGACTGCTTGTCAGAGCAGGTCCACCACCAAAAGTTAGGATGGCAACTAGGCCTAAATCCTCTTGCTTACTCTCCCCCAGGTTCTCCCCTGAGCCTGAGGAGACTCATAACTGGTCTCCGGTAAGGACTTCTCTCCACCGGCTCTCCCAACCAGTTTCGGTAGTGTCCTCCCACTCCACCCGAAGTCTAAGCAAGACAGAGATGGACAAGATGATGCAGAGATTTAGTCACACCCAGATCCAGATGGTGGTCTTGTTGGTGTCCTCTCCCTCTGGAAGGGGGCTCCTTGCAACCTTTGTTCTGACCAATAACTCCTTCTCCAATCTGACCGGCAGTTTCGGAGTTCTTGGATCCGAGGACTCTCTGGGTTGAGGGATCAGCGCTGACAGTACCATGTACCTCAACGCCAGCCATTGCCTTGGGCTTGTCGGATCCAACGGGATTGGATCTGGGCTCCCTGAGCCATTGCCTCAGTGTCAGATCTGAGGGGACACTGTCTGCTCTGAGCGTTTCGGAGCAGAGCATCCTGCTTGGCATCTCGGCTTCTGGTGGCTCGGCTCTGACTCCCCTGTCTGGTCATAGGAGGATGGGCCCTGCTAGTACATCCCAAGAGGTTCACTCCCCTTCTGCATTCGATGTGGTGGAGAGGGTTCACTCTGTGGCAAGGCCTCTGACCATTTCATCCTCGGACTCCGTCCAGACCCCCTTGACTCTGAGTGCGGTTCCAACCATCTTGCCGTCTCAGGGACAACCCGTGATTGCTATGCCCCAGGAAGTTCCAGTGGAACATCAAGAGGTTTGTGAGTCCTCCTTGGAGAGTCCTCCTGAGGAGGTAACCCACAAACATAAGTATAAGAGGAGGCACATGGACTCTCCACCAGAGTTCCTCACAGAAGACATGGATTTGGATGAAGGGGATGGTTCCCCAAGGTCACCCCCACAAGAATGTCTTCTTTGGAGACATCATGGAGCTTCTTCACTAGAGGGGGTTGGTCAGCCCCCAAACTGACCTCAGACGAGTCCATGTTCCTGGAGGCATTTGGCTTGGGCCCATCTACCTCTTGGGTGTCCACCCTCCTGCTGATCCACTCGTGAATTTGATAACATCTAGGGCATGGAAGGAGCTGGACACCATAGAGCCCATCCCTAAGAGTCCTGACAAAGTATTAAGTCCCCCATCAGACAGGATGCATTGGAACAAAGGGTCCCTGGTAGATGCGATGGTGGTGGTGGCTGCCACCAAGAAGGAGCTTGCTCATGAGAGCTCCACAGTTCAGCCCCCTGATCGATAATCAAGAGTGATGGATCATTTTGGGAAACAAATATATGCTTCAGCGACCTTCTCGGTGGGGGCGCTGATCTATATGGCACACGTCATTAGACTCCAGAGAAATCTAATGAAGGAAATCATGGAGTCTACCCCAGAGTCAATGTCGACGGAGGACAAAAAGGCCTCCATCTGAATGGCAACTCTAAAAGTGGTTGCCAACACGTCCATGCAACTGCTCTCTCTCATGCTACGGAGGGAGCCACAAGGGCAGCCAGAACAGGCATTGCTATCAGGCATCTCGCCTGGCTCCAGTTGTGTGTGTTTTCAGAGCCCTTGAAGGCATCTTTCACCAACGCCCCCTATGATGCTTCTTTCCTCTTCAGGAAGTCAGTGAAAGAGACTCTGGTCCAGAGCGAGAAGGACGGGAAGACACTGTCTGCCATCGGGATCCGTTTCCCCTCTCCTCAAAGATCCTTTTCCTGGAATCAGTGAGGAATGAAGAAGATGGGGTTTGGAAGTCTCAGGCATTTTCCCAGGATGCTCAGGATTCTCCATCCACCAGAGGCAGAGGGGTCAGAACAAGCACCACCCAAGAGGCAGAGGGGGTCCTAGGAATTTTGGATCCTTTGAGCCCTTTTTGGAGGGACCTGGGCAGCAGCCCTGAGGGGTTGCCTGACTGCTGATCTCTGAAGGCAGTCATGGGTCGCCTGTCACTATACCTGATGGCATGGGAGTCCATTACGAAAGATCGCTGGGTGTTGCGAATCATATCCAGAGGATATTGCGTTCCATTCAAGGAACATCCCTGTCTGAAAAAACTCCTCCCAGACATCCCACCGGCACAATGGGAGGAGGCAGCTGTAAAAATAAAAACGAGTCATCCAACCGGCCCCCCCCCAGACCAGTCTGGATCCAGCGTTTACTCCAGGTTCTTTTTAGTGCTAAAGAAAACTGAGACCTCAGACCCATCTTAGATCTGTCCACATTGAACCTGTCAGTAACCAAGACAAAATTCCGGATGGTCATGCTTCAATCTATCCTGCTCTTTCTGCAGGCCACAGACTGCATGTGCTTGATTGATATCTAGGATGCATACTACCATGTCAGAATGGACAGGCGCTCCCGGAGGTTTCTTTGCTTCCAGCTGGGAGCCAATCACTACCAGTTCAGAGCCCTTCCCTTTGGTCTCACCACAGCCCCCAGGGTGTTTACCAAAGTGATGGTGGTTGTAGCAGCTCACCTGAGGCTCCAGGGTATTCAGGTCTTTCCGTACCTGAACGATTGGCTCTTTGCAGCCCCCTCAGAGCATCTACTGTGTCAGGCCAGGAATTACTTCATCCAGTTAGTGAACAATCTAGGTATTACCATCAATCTGAACAAATCCTGTCTGGAGCCAGTCCAGATTCTGGACTTTATTGGGGCCAGTTTGGACACTCTTCAAATGAGGGTTTTTCTCACCCTGGACAGGATACACAGTTTAAGATTGCATGTCTTTCAAATTCTTCATGCTCAAGTCCCCACAGCTGCAGGACTTCTCAGGGCGTTAGGTTCCATGGTGGCCAATATCAATCTCCTGCCATTGGCTCGCCTTCATATGAGAGTTCTTCAATGGACACTTGCTGTCCAGTGGTCCCTGTTAGATCTTCCTCTCACCTTTCCAGTGAGAATCTTGAGGGCATGCAGAGACTCCCTTCAGTGGTGGATTCAATCTCCAGATATTCTCAAGGAACGTTCCTTTCACCCTGTTTTTACCAACACTGCGGTGACCACGGACGCCTCCCAGCTAGGGTGGGGGTACTGCTCGGGAAGGATGGTACAAGGCATGTGGCCCTCTCTGAGACCGGGTTGCATATCAACATTTTAGAGATGAGGGTGATTCTTCTGGCATTGCAGGCACTTCATGCCCATCTTCTTCTAAGGATGATTGCCATTCAGACAGACAATATGTAAGTAGTCTGGTGCATCAACAAACAAGGGGGGACCAGATCTTATGCCTTCTGTCGAGAAGCCATGAGAGTGTGGGAATGGGTGATCTCCACCAGCCGCTTTCTAGTAGCAACGCCCATTCCGTGGCAGTCCAACATTGTAGCGGACAGGCTCAGCAGATTGGTCCTGATGCCTTATGAGTGGTCTCTGAATCCTTCAGTAGCAGAACAGATCTTTCTTAAGTCGGGTCAGCCTTGCTGCGATCTCTTTGCATCTCCTTCCAACACAAAATGCAACGATTTTTTTCGCTCTGACCTCCCTGGATGGGGAAAGCCCCTAGAGATGCACTGCTTCATGCTTGGCCTCCTGGCCTCCTATATGCTTATCCTCCACTTCCGCTTATGTCCAAGTTTCTTTAGAAAGCTCAAAGGCTGGGGAGCATGGTTATTCTCATAGTCCCATTTTTGCCTCACCAAGTTTGGTTCCCCTCACTATGGTCTCACCTAGTTCCCCCATGGACATTGGATCCAGTTCTAGATTTTCTTTCCCATCCTTTAAGGATCTCTCACCCAGATCTGGTCAGTCTGAAGCTCACGGCTTGGCTGCTTCAGTTCCCATGATTCTCAGGACTCCCAGATTGCCATCCCCTGTAAAGTCAATTTTGGTAGTGGCTCACAAATCCTCCACCAGAAAGGTGTATCGTAGTAAATGGAGATGTTTTTCCATATGGGCCACTCAGTGGGCTTTGGATCCTTTCACAGCTCCTCTTTCAGTGGTCTTAGAATGTTTGGTCAGCATCTTCCTTCAGGGTGCTAGTTCTTCCACAGTTAAGGTACAGCTGGCAGCTAGCTCTGTTTTCCATATGACCCTACTCCTCCTTGGTATCTTACCTTACTGTTACAGGCATTGGTTTCTGCACCCTTTGAACCAGCAGCATCGATTGATCTACAGTTTTTGACATGGAAAAACTGCATTCTTGGTGGCCGTTACCTCAGCCAGAAGAGTGTTGGAGCTTCAATCTCTTTCAATTAAGGTGCCTTACATGATCTTTTACAAGGATAGAGCGTTGTTGCATACTAATCCATCCTTTCTTCCTAAGGTGGCCTCAGAAACCAATATTAAGCAGATGATAAATTTACCAGTTTTCTTCCCCAACTTCGAGAACAAAGGGGAATACAAGTTGCATCTGCTTAATGTTCATAGACAACTGAGATTTTATTTACATAGGACAAAACCATTTTGCAAATCTCACCAGCTATTCATGTCTTATGCTAAACCATTTTTTAGGCAAGCCAGTTTTCGAGGTAACAGTTGCTCAAAGGATTTCCTTGTGCATTGCTTGAGCCTACAAGGTGAAAGGTAGGTCCCTGCCAGGACAAGTGAAGGCACATTCCACCTGATCTATAGCTACGTCAGCTGCCTTCTGGTCTAGGTTGTCCCTGGATGATATCTGCTAGGCAGCTATTTGGTCCTCATCTCAAACCTTCATTTCCCATTACAAGTTGGATATTGTGTCTCGGAATAGAGCATCCTTTGGCTCTGCAATGCTCCGGAATATCCTTCCATGAGGTCCACCCAGGAATTTATGGTAGCTGGGGATTGTGTCCCACAGGTTGAAGATCAAATGAAGTAAATTACTTCAGATAAAGAAGTTATGTACTTACCATAACGTTCATCCGAGTAGTTGTACTTCATTTGTCTTCAACCTTCCCACCTTTCCCCTGACCTTATCATGGATGCAGGCTGTGTTTAACTTTGTATAAAGTGTATGGCCCTTGACTCTGTCCAGGTCTGGGAGTGTCATGGAGTTTCCTGTTATGATAAGTCAATACTGGGTCAGGTATATGATACCTTTTAGGCAGCAAACTTGATCTGAAGGGAGAAGGGAGACAGGGGGCATTATGGGTAAGAGGAGGAGTCTGGAGCTCAGATCCATAGCTGGAAAATGCGGCCATATCGAATCTGATGTGGATCTGAAATCACAGGTTGAAGACAAATGAAGTACAACTACTCAGATGGAATATTATGGTGAGTACATAACTTCTTTTTTTTCCCCAAGACAAAACTTTTAAGTCTGCCTTGGCAGCTGGTTCAAATGGGGGTTAAGTCAGAGCTTGTAGAAATATATTTAGATCCCAGGTTGAAGTCAGGTCCTTGATGGGGGAAGTGGTTGAAGTAAGAACGTACCTTTAAGAAAGGCTTTACATAATCTAGATGGAGACAAAAAAGATTGGTTATATCCTACATAAAAACTGGAGACAGCTGCAAGTTGAATCTTTACAGTACAATAACTAGCACCAATGTTAAATATGGAAGCAAGAAAATCTAGGATAGTTGAAAAGGGATCTAGATGTCTGTGGCAAGCCCAATTGGGGAATCTTTTAGATTAACTCTTGTACACCTTTCTCTTAGAACTCTTCTGAGAAAATATGAGGATGTCTGACTGGAGATGAAAATCTGGACTGTCTAGCCATTACTGGAAGTAGAGAAACCATGTGGTCAGTTTGAGGGTCTGAATGAGTTATTCCTGATAGGTGAGAGAGAAGATCCTGGTTCAGATCCAACACCCAAGGGGAGTGCACAAGATAAGGCCACAGAAAGGGGAACCATACTTGTTCAGGCCAAAAAGGAGCAATGGGGATTACTTTGCACTGCTGGTAAGACACTTTCTGTAGAAATGTGGGGATCAGTGGAATAAAGGAAAAGTGTACAGGAGCCCAAGGGGTCAATCTTGGACTAGAGTGTCTGTGACTCCTGCTCTGGAGGTTTAGTGCAAAGTACCTGCTGCACTTGCAGTTGCGATGGTTAAATAGGTTGCAGCATGGCTGAAAAATCAATTCTGTCACCACAGGGTTGAGAGACCACACATGAGGGAATAGGATGGACCTGCTCAGTTTGTCTGCTACAATGTTGGACATTTCCGAGATGGGTCTATATTAGATAATTGAACTTTCAAAAGTTCGACTGTCATATGGTCGACACCATATGATTGAACTTTCAAAAGTTCGAAAATCTAAGAAAAAAAAATAAACTGCACAAATAACCTACCTGAATGTTTTAAGCACACTACAGTGCAGAAAGGGAAATTTACCCATTCCGTGCTGTTCGGAGATCTCTGTTAAAACGTTTGAACTTTTAAAAATTCGATCATATGGTGTCAAATATACGACAGTCGAACTTTTGAATGTTTGATCATCTAATATAGACCCACCGAGACATGCATTGTGAGAAGAAAGCACCTACTGCCAAAGTCTCGTCGCTTCTCAACACAGGGGGTAGGACTTGGTTCCCCTCCTCCTTGTTGATGTACCAGACAACTGACACATTGTTTGTTTGAATGGCAAACATCCTTGTAGGAAAAGCATCTTGAAAAGCCTGCAGCATTAATAGGACTGCTCTAATTTCCAGGAGACTGATGTGAAGATTGGCCTCCAATTGGAACCAAGTGCCTTAGATTGTCCATCCCACATAATGCCCCCCCAACCCTAGTTAGGAGGTGTCTGTAGTCACTGTGGCTGTGGGTGGTGTAAGGATAAAAAGGCCCTGAGAAACTTATTTTGTGGCAATCCACTAGGTGACTTGTTCTTTGCAGATTCTTGTAATACATATTGGAGCAGAGAGAGAGGGTATCATCTAATAGACCATTGCACTGCAAGTGTCCATTGCAGTACCCTCATGTAATATCTTGCAAGGGGCACTAGAGTCATGGAAGCTGCCATAGATCCCAGGAATTGTAACACCAACCTTGCTGGTGGGGAAGGAGGAGACAGTAAGTGGGATGCTTAATTCTAACATATTTACTCTTGAGTGAGGAAGGCTTGAGATTTGGGTAACCATGTTCAGACGAGCACCAATGAACTCCAGGATTTGAGTAGGGGAGAGTTGAGACTTGGTGTAGTTCAATGTAATGCCCAGTTGAAGACATAATTGGAGCAGGTAGTCCTGGCTTGAACCACAAGGGCATCATCTATTATTGGATTTCACTCCTACCATGGGGGGTCTGCCCTCATAGGAGTCCTGGGAAGAGCCATGCGACTTCTGGAACCACATTTTCCTGCCACCTGTCTGATCCAAGGAAGGGTTCTTTGAGCTGTAGTAAAGATGGATCTCTACGGCAGATAAGGTCTTCCCGTCTTGTTCACTCCTGGATAGGGTTATTTAACCTTGGGGCTAAATAAGGCAGATCCATCAAAGGCAGCATTCATGAATGATGACTTGAAAGGCTCTGTAAAGTAAGAGAGGTGCATCTAGGTGTGCTGTCTCACAGTTGCTCCAGAATCCTCAGCTGTCAAAGCACCTTCTGAGGTGTGGGAAACGAGTCTTAGAGGTGTTCAATAGGGAATGCAGGGTGGCCAGTTGCGTAGAAATGGTGTTTTTGTCCTGTTCAGACATGGACCCAGAGGGTGTATTGGAAAACTTTTTGATCAAGTCCCACTGAAATCTTGTGACATGTGCCAAATAGTTCAGTTATCTGAGGGCAAGGTTACTGAAGCATACATGCTCTTCCTAAACCTGTCCAGTGCACTGGAGACTCTATTGGGAGGCTGGACAGTAGAACTTTGCTCAGCAAGTTCTTTCTTGGTGGCCGTTGCTACCACCATAGAGCATCTACTGAGGACCCTTGCTCCATTGGGCCTGATCCTTAGTTGCAACCATGTACTTGTCGCGTCTTTTAGGAATTAGCTCCATGACATCCGGATCTTTCCATGCCTGGTAGGAAATGAGATCCACCATCTCATTTGGCAGGGGGACTACCCAGGACATAGCTGAGCTGGCTCTGAAAGCCTCAAGAAATACTTGTGAAGGGGTTTCAGAAGACCAACCACCTTTCTGTCTGAAAAGCTCAAGTATTTCACCAAAGGAGACATCCTGAAGGAGTGATCTGGGGGACACTTCCCCCTTCATCAAAGTCAGTGCTTTCTGTCAGGTATTCCTGTAAGGAATCCAAGTGCCTTTTCTTGCACATATGCTTCCAAGGGGGCTCCCCAGTGGGATGCTTTGAATAGGACTCAGAAGTGTGAGCTGAGTCCCGAATAAGGACTGTCTCATGTCTTATATGGGCTGGCTGCCTCTATGTGGCTGGATGTAGAGACTCCAAAAACACAGCAGACAGTTGTGGAAGGTGTGGACCTGATGGGGCAATCAGATCTTATATGCAGAGGCAGAGAAAGCTCTCTCTACTACCTCGAAGGCTGAAGAGACAGAAGAAGCAAGAGCTGCTCTGGTAGGAGCTGAAGGCTCAGAGCATCACCCTGACACTGCCTCAAAGAAAATGTTAGAGTCAAGCTGTCCAGCTCCAAGGCTCCAAAAAGAAGAGATGAAACCAAGGGCATTGGAGTCGACACTAACTCCCTGGATCCAGCACTAACGCATGTTGATAGACTCAAAGAAGACCAAGCCTTTAGATCTGACATAGACAGACTCTGGTTTCTTGGGTCCAATGGCTCTGAAACCGAATGTTGGATCAGAGTAGGAGTCAACATCTGGGTAGGGGCTTATGCCAGGCTCATGGGTTCAATGGGAGATGGAGCCAGTACAACTCACAACTGAATCCATCCTGTCCATATCAGCTTCAGTAAGGCTCCTAGACAACCTGAGAGATGAGGTAGATGGTGGCCTGGAAGTTTTTCTCTGAGTCTCTTGGAGGAATGGATCTGAAACGAAATTGGCTGTGAGGTAAAGGTAGAGGAGCAGTGAGATGAGGATTTTGACTATGATCTTGTTGGATCTGACAGTTTAGAAATGTTTTCAGGTAGATCTGAAGACAAAATCATACAGAAAGATCAACTGGAGATCATTTCTTGCCCTTGATTGATGAATATCCTTTAGCCTTCTCAGGAGGCTTTTTTGGTATGTGGACCTCTTGCAGAAACAGAAGCAAAAGGCAAATAAGTTGATGCTAAGAGGTCCTTCAATACCAACTTACTGTGGCAGTTGACCAGGGCATGGTGGTTGAAACCTGCACATATTTCAAATTCAGTGTCTAAGCGAGCAGAGCCTGTGCAATGTACACACACTCCTGGTGGGCATCAGAGATAAGTATCTTGAGCCTACAGGATGTGCATTTTTTAAACCTGATAGGCTTATCCGACACGTTATCTACCTAGAAAAATAAAAGGGTAGAAGAAATAGAGGAGAGAGATTATACACTGATAAACAGATATTATTACCCACAATGGTAATATGCAGAGGTACCTGTACACAGCAGTAGAAGGACAAATATTCAGGTACAGAAAGGCCTACATCAAAAAAGGAATATAAACCAAAACAAAACAATCTTTTTTATATAGAAAGTTATACATGAAGTAGAGAGGGTAGGAAACAGCAGAAAAAGTGTAACTATAAAAAAATTGTTAAGCTAGCGCGTATCCAAAAATCACTACAAACACCCAAGCTATGGCGACCATGTCCATTTGCTGAAGTGGCAAACAAGAGTTGAAGTAATTCTACCTACAAAGGAGGATTATAGGTAACGGGAGGAGCTCAAGCTATGGATCCAACTATTTAGAAGTGGCTGAAGTTTGATCAGAAACCCATAAGTTGAGGAACAGATGAAAAAGACATCAGATCTCATATTCATAACTTTCTACTTCATAGTCCATATTTTGGGATGTAGTTTGTAAATGCTAATTCCTTATACCTTTCATTGTTACTGGGAAAAATGTTCTATGTAATGTAAGATGTAAATGGATTAAGTTCAAGAATAAATACATGTCTGCACTTGCATTAGTTTTTGAAACTTGTAAAGGTAATTTATTCCTGAAGACAGTCAAAAGTTCAGTGTACTTTATCTGCAACAACTGCTCACCTTAAGTTGAAGATTTGTTAACGCAACAGTGAATGGAAAAAGGTAATCGACATTCACAAATGATATGCTATTCTGTTGGCGATCAGTTGTCATCGATGGTGGTGCAGAGATGGATCTTGTTTAATTATTTTTGCCTTTTAATCTCTTCCCAAGAGTCATGCCACTAGTGCTTTCAATTTCTTCAGGACCTCAGAGCTGAAGTAGTAACATAGTGGAACTTTTAGTATACCCAGTTGCCATCACTAGAAGAAGACTCTACAACTATTTACTGTAAGCCTTTGGTGTATGAGTTCCCATTTAGCTGATGCATTTCAGTTTTATGAAGTTCATTCTTCATGACATTTAAGAACACTTCCCCATACCTAGTCTGAAAACAGAGGAAAAGTGAAGTTAATTCCTATGGCTGTTTGACACTAAGTCAAATACCATAGCAACTCATAGATATTGTGCATCATGGCTTTACAAGAGTGTGTTAATGACAGACATCTATCACCAAGTTATCACATTTTTTTTTTTTTTTTTTTAATTTAGGTTATTTTGCCCCCTGTGACTGTTGTATATTAAGCATTCCCTTGATGTGGGAAGGGGATGAGTCATTGAAGCAGCAACAAGGGTGCTTTGTTCTTTCACTGCATAATCCTATACCCTGGACAGAGGAAAGTAGATCACATCACTGCAGTGATCCATAATGCCACTCGCCCTGAAGGCTACCACCCATTGGTGGCTTGCTAAGCTGAACTAGCCCCTATGCATATCCCTCTTCCTTCCCGAAAGATGGGCCCAACCATCTTCCCTGCCAGCAGTGTGATGGACCTGAGCGAAAGGTTGAACCTGGGTTTACTGTGTAGTGTGGGCTTTATCCCTCTATGCCACTGGCACTAACCTAAGTAACCAAAATGCCAGGTCCCTGTAGCTGTGGTTTGTGGAACCAATACACATAGAGGGAACTATACACAATCAGAATGCTACAGAAGTCAGCATTTATTGCCCCTACAGATTGTCTAGGGTTCAGCACCTTAAGGTACCCAGCATCTACTCCATGTATAACAGACTCCTTCCTATTTTAATTTGTCACCACAAGACACTTAAAGAACCCAGCCATTGGGGATGCACAAGCCAGTGCATTTCTTTGTGCCATTCCCAAGCCCGGATAAATGGGGAGGGTTGTGTCAGGAAGGGCATCTGGCGTAAAACCTCTGCCAATGACTTATGCAGAGAACATTTCATATTGCCATACCGGATCAGTCGAGGCCCAGGTTAACAACGACCACCACCAGTACTGTTAGTCAACAGGGTGCTGGCAGAAATTGGGCTACTGTTGGCCGAAGGAGAAGAGGAGGGTCAGGGCAAGAGGAGGAAGGTTAGGAGTGTAGTAGTGAGGGTAGGAACTTTGAATGTTGGCAGTATGACTGGTATAGGGAGAGAGTTAGCTGATATGATGGAGAGAAGGAAGGTTGCTATATTGTGCTTGCAAGAGACCAGATGGAAGGGAAGTAAGGCCAGGTGTATAGGAGGTGGGTTCAAATTGTTCTATCATGGTGTGGATGGCAGGAGAAATTGGGTAGGGGTTCTCCTAAAGGAACAGTATGCCAAGAGTGTTTTGGAGGTGAAGACAGTGTCTGATAGAGTGATGTTTATGAAGCTTGAAATTGATGGTGTAATGATGAATGTTGTTAATGCATATGCTCCACAAATTGGGTGTGCGATGGATGAGAGAGAAAAATTTTGGAGTGAGTTGGATGAAGTGGTGGTGAGTGTACCCAAAGGTGAGAGACTAGTGATTAGAGCGGACTTCAATGGGCATGTTGGTGAAGTGAACAGAGGGGATGAGGAAGTGCTGGGTAGGTATGGTGTTAAGGAGAGGAATGCAGAAGGTCAGATGATTGTGGATTTTTGCGAAAAGGATGGACATTGCTGTGATGAATACGTATTTTAAGAAGAGGGAGGAGCATAGGGTGATGTACAAGAGTGGAGGAAGATGCAAACAGGTGGATTATATCCTATGTTGGAGGGCCAGTCTGAAGGAGATTGGAGACTGTAAAGTGGTGACAGGGGAAAGTGTAGTTAAGCAGCATAGAATGGTGGTCTGTAGAATGATGCTGGTGATCAAGAAGAGGAGGAGGAGAGTGAAAGCAGTGCCAAGGATTAAATGGTGGAAGTTAAAAAAGGGTGATTGTGAGGTGGAGTTCAGGGAAGAGTTGCGACAGGCACTGGGAGGCAGTGAAGAGTTACCGAATAGCTGGGTAACTACAGCAGAGCTAGTAAGGGAGACTGCTAGACAGGTGCTTGGTGTGACATCTGGACAGAGGAAGGAGGACAAGAAGACCTGGTGGTGGAATGAGGAAGTACAGGAGAGTATACAGAGGAAGAGGCTGGCAAAGAAGAAGTGGGATTGTCAAAGAGATGAAGAAAGTAGACATGAGTATAAGGAGATGAGGCGCATGGCAAAGAGAGAGGTGGCTAAGGATAAGGCATATGGAGAGTTGTATGAGAGATTGAACACTAAAGAGGGAGAAAAGGACCTGTACCAATTGGCTAGACAGTGGGACAGAGCTGGGAAAGATGTGCAGCAGGCATGGGTGATAAAGGATAGTGAGGGAAACATACAAGTGAGGAGAGTGTGTTGAGTAGATGGAAAGAGTACTTTGAAGGGCTGATGAATGAAGAGAATGACAGAGAGAGAGAAGGTTGGCTGATGTGGGGATAGTGAATCAGAAAGTGAAATAGATTAGCAAGGAGGAAGTAAGGACAGCTTTGAAGAGGATGTAGAATAGAAAGGCTGTTGGCCCAGATGACATATCAGTGGAAGCATGGAGGTGCTTAGGAGAAATGGCAGTGGAATTTTTAACCAGATGAGGATGCCTGAGTTGTGGAGAAAAAGTGTTTTGATACCTATCTTTAAGAATAAGGGTGATGTGCAGAGCTGCAGTAACTACAGGGGGATAAAAGTGATCAGTCACAGCTTGAAGTTATGGGAAAGAGTAGTGGAAGCTAGGTTAAGAAGGGAGGTGATGATTAGTGATCAGCAGTATGGTTTCATGCCAGGAAAGAGCACTACAGATGCAATGTTTGCTCTGAGAGTGTTGGAGAAATACAGAGAAGGTCAGAAGGAGTTGCATTGTGTCTTTGTGGTCTTAGAGAAAGCATATGACAGGGTGCCTAGAGAGGAGTTGTGGTATTGTATGAGGAAGTCGGGAGTGGCAGAGAAGTATGTAAGAGTGGTACAGGAAATGTACGAGGGTAGTGTGACACTGGTGAGGACTGCGGTGGGAGTGACAGATACGTTTAAGGTGGAGGTGGGATTACATCAAGGATCAGCTCTGAGTCCTTTCTTATTTGCAGTGGTGATGGACAGGTTGACAGATGAGATTAGACAGGAGGCCCCGTGGACTATGATGCTTGCAGATGACATTGTGATATGTAGTGAGAGTAAGGACCAGGTTGAGGAGACCCTGGAGAGGTGGAGATATGCTTTAGAGAGGAGAGGAATGAAGGTCAGCAGGGCTAAAACAGAATATATGTGTGTAAATGAGAGGGAGGGTAGAGGAATGGTGAGGATGCAGGGAGTAGAGTTGGTAAAGATGGATGAGTTTAAGTACTTGGGATCAACAGTTCAGAGTAATGGTGAGTGTGGAAGAGAGGTGAAGAAGAGAGTACAGGCAGGGTGGAGAAGAGTGTCAGGAATGATTTGTGACAGACGGGTACCAGTAAGAGTGAAAGGGAAGGTCTACAAGAGGGTAGTGAGACCAGCTATGTTATATGGGTTGGAGACAGTGGCACTGACAAAAAGGCAGGAGTCAGAGCTGGATGTGGCAGAGTTAAAGATGTTAAGATTTGCACTGGGTGTGACTAGGATGGACAGGATTAGGAATCAGTATATTAGAGGGTCAGCTCAGGTTGGACAGTTTGGAGACAAAGCAAGAGAGGCGATATTGCATTGGTTTGAACATGTGCTGAGGAGGAATGCTGGGTATATTGGGAAAAGGATGCTAAGGATGGAGCTGCCAGGTAAGAGGAAAAGAGGAAGGCCTAAGATAAGGTTTATGGATGTGGTGTGAGAGGACATGCAGGCGGTTGGTATGAAAGAGCATGATGCAGAGGACAGGAAGAAATGGAAACAGATGATCCGCTATGGCGACCCCTAATGGGAACAGCCGAAAGAAGATGATGACCACAAGACACTTAAAGAAGCTATTCCACTTCCACTTATTTATCACACTAATGTTGGAAAGAAAATCTTCCAAATTTCTGAAAATATGCTCCACTTGCCTATCTTTAATGTTGTAAGTTCTGATGCTTTACTTGTCCCCAGACTGTAATTTGAAGATATGCAATTCCTGTAGCCTCTCTTCATGATTTGTATGCTTCAAGCATTGTACTGTTTTTTTTTTGTTTCACCCACCTCACATCCTGGAAAGATCTGGGTAGTGGTCATAGCGTCTGTCATAGTTTCAGGCAACATCTCACACCATTGCGTTCTTTCTTGAATCCCTATGAAAATAATTCTGGACAAAGCCAAAAATATTGGGGGACAGAGGTAAAAGAATCAGGGACATATTTTAAATATTTATTTATTTTATTTTACATTTGTTTACCGGGAAAGCCTGACTGGATATATGTGCATTTTCAGTGGAGGCCCGGGGAGAAAAGCACCAGAAAGCAGAGTACAAATACATTAGGAACAATAGAAACATTTATAGATAAGTATAATTTGCAGTTTTCAGTAGGGTTACAAGCTTAGATAAAACATAGTCGACAACATCAAAATCATGCGACTTCAGTTTCAGACATTAATACACGCAGTTATGGGCCAAGTCCCATCGAGAATTCATACACTTAGAGTATATGATTGAATGCTTAGGGAGAGTTTGCAGGAACAGCAGCTGGCGATTAGTCTGGGTATTAGCACTGACATTGCCAATGCTATTGGAAGTGTAGTTTGAGGCTTTTTTTGAACTTGGTTAAGGAGGATTCTTGGTTAAGGTAGTATATTCCAAGTTTTGCCTACTGAGTTGGCGAATAGTCTCCAGCCACATTTATGCTCTTGGTTGTTTGTTGTCTTGTAAATATTGCTATTACAAACTTATAAAGTTGTTAGAATAACAAGTTTTACATTTGGATGGATTTTTCGAAGGATATGAAGTTTGAAGCTCAAATGTTATGTCATTATTTAGTGATTCCGATCCTCAGTGATTTTTCAGAAGACCTCAGATTATATTAGGAACAGACCAAAACTCTGGGCAGTTGAGATGCATGTGATGTAAGACCCCACATATCTGAGAACAGCCTGCTTTGCTGCTTGACCATGTTCCTGCATTCTCTGGCATCAGTGCCTGCACAGCAGAGGTGGGAATCAGTGGTCACTCCAATGCCTCAAAGAAAGCAAACTAGTTCTTGGTGACATTTTACTCTGGATTCATAACAGAACCAAAGTGGACACTACTGCTCAGCCAGTATCACACAGAGAGACAAACTAGTCTGTTGGCAGAAATAGAGTTGATTAAATTTTGGGATCTCTCTTGTTCTAAGAATAATACCTGATGCCAAATTTGTTCCCATTCATCCTTTCAGTGAGGATAAAAGGAAGTGAACTGAGCCTTTTCATGCAAGTTAAGGTCTCGCATGATCTTAGGCATGAAAGAAGAATAAGGCCACTTTGTGCTCATGAAACTGATGGAAGGTTTACAGCATGTAATGGCTACAGCTTTGGAAACCCTTCTAGTCATAGTCACAGGTACCAAGAGGGTTCCCTCTGCAAATGTGAGGCAAAATGTTTGGCTCACCATTCATCACAAATTACATAGCAAAATGGTAAGCCAGAAAAATCTAAAAAAACACACAAAAAATGTCTGTAGGGTTGCAAGATCCCCTGCACCCTCAATGTTGGAGGTAAGCCCCCACACTCCAATATTTATACCAACTCCATGGTTGCACCACAGGGAAGAAAAGGGGACTCCCCTGAAAAGTGCACTGCCAGCTTGCACAATACAATACAATACATTAGGGTGGCACAGTGGTGCAGAGGTTAGCACTGCCGCCTTACAACACAAAGTTCTCTGGTTCGAATCTTGGCTGGTGGGCCTCCTCTGTGGAGTCTACATGTCCTCTCTGCATTTGCATGGGTTTCCTCCAGGTGCTCCAGTTTCCTCCCATACTCCAAAGACATGCCAATGGAGTTTTTATCCCTGCGCCTCCAGTGAAAATGTTCTCTACCCAGTCAGACTTTCCTGATAAACAAATGCTAAATAAATAAATATAAATAAATTGCAGGGATACTCACAGTGACATTACATTTTTGAACTTAGTCTGCTTAGCCAGTGGTGCAGTGGAATTATAAAGGTAAGCCATAGTAAGATTGTTTTTCTGCTCAGGAATTTTAAAGGCAGTATGTGCAATGGTTCAGAGGGAGGTACGATTTCAGGTTTCTACAGCAAAATTCAAAGTTGAAAAAAGTACAGCAGCTGTATTAAAAACTTAGTTGAACAAGAAGAGAAAGGAAGATCCCTCTGAAAGCATGCTGACAAAACTGAACAGTGAATAATAACAGGAGAATAAAACAGACCCTTTGAAAGAATCTCCAAAAGGTAGTCTGGGATCTGCAAGAGAAGTTTTGTACTTACCATAACATTCCACCTGTACTGTCAATTTTCATTTCTCCTCACATATGGGTTCAGATCCAATTCTTGACTTGGCCGTTACAATAGCTCATGGCACCTCCCCTTTCTCATAATGCATCCCTCCCTGTTACCTTAGATCTTGTTTTTTAAGGGTATCTTATGTAGGTAGTATATAAAGAGAATGTCACGTAAAAATGACCTTAGTGAGACTATTTCTGGAGTATGGAGAAATATAGCCAATCTACCAGTATGGAACTTCCTGCTCTACCAGGAAAAAAGGCCGGGGTCTTGGAGGGAGGGGATTTGAGAAAAAATGAAAATCAATAATACAAATGGAACATTATGGTAAATACATAACTTTATCTAATGTTGTCAATTTTCATTTCATCCTCACATGAGACAGAGTCCCCAGCTACCTTTATCTTGGGTGGACTCATGGAAAGATGTTCCTCACCATTGAATCAAAAGAGACCCTTCCCCTGGAGACCAAATCCAATTAGTGATGAGTGATATAGGTATGATGATTAGCCCATGTGGTTGATGCACAAATTTCGTACATGGATGCATTAGCCTGAAAAACTGCCGAAGTGGCCATGGCCCTGGTTGAGTGAGCTCAAATAGGTTTGGGAAGATTTATACCTTGTTTGGTGTAGATGAAGGAAATGCAATCAGACAGCCATTTTGCTAGAGTAACTTTGGATACTGTAAGGCCCTTCCTAGGGCCTGCAAAGGAGATAAATAATTGATTTGCCTTTCTAAAATCTTTTGTGTAGATAAAAACAAATTGACCATGGACATCCATCAAATGCAGTAAGTATTCACCTTTGTTACTGAAGTTAGGAAAGAAAACGGTCAAGTTATTGGTTTGATTGATATTGGACTCTGAAACAACTTTAGGCAAAAAGGAGGGGTTGTGCAAGAAAACACTGTCTTTATGGAAAATCAGGTATGGAGGTTGGGAAGATAAGGCCTGAATCTCTGATATTCTAGCAGATGGTCTTCCAAGACAAAAATGTTATATCACATGTCATTGTGGGTTCAATTGGGGGCTGGAAGATAAAGCATAGCACTAAGTTTTGGGTCCCATGGTGGGGAGGGGTCTTTATGAGGTGGTCTTAGCAAAAGGGTTCCCTTCAAAAAGGCTTTGCAGAGTTTGTGGGAGATCAGTGATTAGTTATTTTTCCCAATGTGAAAATCAGAGATTGCTCCTAATTGCACTTTAATTGTAAAGGCAGCTTCTCCATTATCAAAAAGGTGAGCCAAAAATTCAAGAATAGAGTGGATTGGTACAATGATGGGATCTACATCATGCTATTGAGCCAAGGATACAAATCTTTTCCATTTGCGCCTATACAATTTTTGAGTGGAATGCTTATGGGAGGATAGTAAAATATGAAGAACTAGGGAGGACAGCATAGGCTGTCTAGCTATTAATGGAATTGGAGAACAAAGCCATCAGCTTGAGTTTGGACAGACTGGGATGAATCATTCCTGTCGGCTGTGACAGTAGGTCTGGAGTAGGATTCAGAGACCAAGGTTTTCTCTGTAAATGAGGCCAAAGGAAGGGGAATCAGATTTGTTGAGGCTAAAAGGTACAATGAGGATTACCGTTCTCTTCAACCTGTTTGCTTTCTGATGAAATTTGGGAATCAAGGGAGTGGGGGGCATACAGTAGACCAGAAGGCCAGTAATGTATCACAGCATCCCTTGGTGACTCCCTCATTGGGGAAATTAGGGCAAAGTAGCTGCTGCATTTCTTGTTCAGGGAGGATGCAGAGAGGTTGTAGCAAGTCTGGCCTCATCTGCGGAAAATTTCTTCCACCACTTTCTTGTTGAGGATTATGCATGGATCTGCTGAGCCTGTCCGCTATCAGGTTGGACTTTTCCAGAATATGCATTGCTACAAGAAAATGGTTTAAAGATCGCCCACTGCTACACCCGGAGCGCTTCTTGACACAGGTGGTATAATCTGATTCTTCCCTATTTGTTTATGTAGCAGACCTCCAATATGTTGTCTGATTGAATTGTCACTGTTCCTCGAGGGAGAGCATTCTGAAAGGCCTGCAACACTAGAAGCACTGCTGTCATCTCCAGGATGTTTATGAGTAAATCGGTCTCGTTGATAGACCATGAACCATGGATTGTCTTCCCTAGATAAGCCCCCCCACCCTATCTGGGAAGTGTCCATCATCACCCTGGCCTGCAGCTGTGGGGGAACAAAGGGTCAGCCTTGTGTTAGCTGAGAGGAATGAATCCACTAGGAGAGATCTCTTTTGCAGGTATCCATAATGTGAATCTGGTAGGGCACTGGGTGATGGAGAATTAACCAATGTGCAGCTAGTAGCCATTGTTGTATTCACATGTGGAATCTCGCTAGTGGGATCAAGGTGATAGCAGCCTCCATTGATCCCAGAGCCTGTAGGATGTAAGGGGCAGCTATGTTTTGAAGCAGCTTGTAAGTTTGGCATCTGATTGTCTGTAGCCTGGAGGTTGGAAGTTTCACAATCATCTGACTCGTATTTAGGACTGGTCCTATAAATTCCAATGTTTGAGAAGGTTCCAACTGAGACTTTTTGTAATTTATGGTTATGCATAACTCTGTACAGGTGTGGATAACAAAGTCCCTTGCTTGGATAAGTAGATGCCTGGTCAGGGCAGAAATGTGCCAGCCATCTAAATAAGGAAATATGTGGAATCCTTTTCATCTCAGGTGAGCCACTACCACTGCATGCATTTGGTGAACACTCTGGGGGGGCAGTAGTGAAACCAAAGGGCAGTGCTCTGAACTGGTAATGACTGGCTCCCAGCCGGAAGAGTAAATGCCTCCTAGATTGTCTGTCAATCTTTATATGGTAGTATGCATCCTGAAGGTCTATGGAGAACATCCAGTCACCCTGTTCCTAAAAAGGAAGTATGGACTGTAATGTGACCATTCAGGACTTTTGGCACCAAACTGACTTATTTAGTCTGCTGAGATCTAGTATTGATCTCCAATCTCCTGTTTTCTTTGGAACTAAAAAGCACCATGAGTAAGTTCTAAATCCTCTCTGGTCTGTGGGACCTCTTGGATGACTCTCTTGTCTAGCAGTTTTTGTATCTGAACAACTGCATGATCCCTTTGACTGGGTGGAATGTCCAGGATTTCTTTGTCTGGTGAAAGTGGGTGGAGAAAGGCTATTAGGAACCTATGGATATTATTCTCTGCAACCATATGTCGGTGGTTATGTCTAGCCAGGCTCTCCAGTGCAAGGATAGTTGACTCTCGATTGCCTCCAGAGGCTGGTATGTCATGCCTTTCAGGAGTGCTGGAAGGGTTTCCAAAGAAAGGTTCTTTGGACCCTTGCTTCTACGGGCCTCCTCTGCTGTGAGGGCGTCATCTTCCAGAATTGTTCTTCTCTCTGCCTTGGGGGAAACCTCCCCATGTGTATCATGATAAGACCCTTGTAATTTCTTGAACCACATTTTGCCACCACATCTCTGACTCTTTGGATATAGTCTCTGAGGGGTGGAAAAACATATGTCCACAGCAGAAGTGGTCTTGCCCTCCTTTCCACACCTGGATAGCATATCTTTGACCTTGGAACCAAAAAGGGATGTGCCATCAAATGGAGCATTGACAAATGAAAACCTAAACAGCTCAGCAAAGTTGCAAAGGCACATGCAAGCATGCCTCCTCATAGATTTGCTTGAAACCACTGCTGTCCCCATTCCCTCAGCTGCATGTGATATGAGCCTCATGGAAGAGTTAGCTATAGAATGTACGGTTGTCAGCTGGGGAGTAATCCTTTCTTGGACCCCTTCAGCTATGGCTCCCTCAAGGGTATCAGTGAGGTCCATGATCAGATCCCTTTGAAGTCTAGTAAAATGGGACAGGTAATTCAGTGACCATAAGGCAAAGGTCGTTGAAGAGAAAACTCACTTCCTGCATCTATCCATCATCCTGGAGTCCTTATTAGTGGGATGGATAGTGGAACTTTCCTCTGAGAGTTCCTTCTTGGTAGCTGCTGCCATGACCATGGCATCTACTGCAACCCCTTTAGTCAAAAACTTTGTCTTCTAGTGCAATAATTATTTTGTTAGGTCTCCTGAGAGTTGACTCAATGGAGTCTGGGGTCTCCCATGCCTGCCAAGAGGTCAAGTCTATGAGCTTGTTGATGGGTGAGGTAGACTAATTGGGATCCAAAGGCCACCAGGTGCACCAGCTCCTCAAGTGAAGGATTACTGGTCTGCCAGCTACCCCTCTGTTTCAAAATCTCCAAGATGACTCCAAAAGAAACATCTTCAGGAGGTAACCATGGGGATCCTTCTCCCTCATCGAGGTTGGTGTCTTCTGTGGCTGACTCCCCAGTGGAGTACAAATGTTTCCACTTACAAGTCCTCTTCTGAGGGACCTCCTCATTGGGGTACTCTGGTGAAGTATCAAAAGGGGCATGGATATCCTTGTGGGTATCCTGGGGCCTAAAAACCCACTGTCCCTGTGGAATGTCTTGGACAGAATGGGTGCACAAGGGCTGCTGATGGGAAGACTGTAGCTCTGAGAAGGGAGGTGTCTTCCTCGCTGCAAAGGCAGCTATGGCCCTCTCCAGACACCCAAAGGCTGACTGCTCCTGAGTAGAGAAGGACCCCGGATCCAACAAGGCCATGCCTATGGACCGGTGACCTCTCAAGCTCCAAAGACAGCTCACCTGCAGTCAAAGCCTGAACTGGCTAACCTGTGTGGAAGTCCCAAGGTGCACTAACAGCTCAGAAGGTACCAGTATCAAATGCATCAGTGGCCTGTGAGGCTCTCTATGGCTCCAAGAGCTCTCTGGCTCAGAAAACACCAAGAATCTCTAAGTATAGGCCCAATCCAAAGAAAAAGAAACTCTTGGATCTGAGCCGGAAGACACCACTTGTGTCAGCTCCAATAGTTATGAAGCTTGCCCTGAAGTCAGAGGAGGAACTAATGGGGGAGTGGATGACTTTGATGAACCTTGGACCTTATAAATAGGAACTGAAGGGGTCTTAGTAATACCTTGCATGCACAATATCTTTGGGACCATCCATTCCATGTCTTCTTCTGTAAGGCTTCTGGTAGAGCAGGAAGAGGAGATGGACAGAGATTTGGAACTATTAAGAAAAGGGGATGGTACTCTCAATGGGACCAAGTCAATAGATGGAGAGTACCTGGTCCTTGGCAGAGACACAATTGGCTTGAAGAGCTGGTGGACGGATCCGAGTGCAGTGGCTATGATCTATCTTTATCAGATCGACTCATGGCTGGAGAAGCTGGATCTGAGACAGACACGCTCAGAGCAGGATGGAGCTGACCAAGTTATTTTCTCGGATGTCTTGAATATTTTAGTCTTCATCTCCGAGCCTTTAGGAGCTGAGAAAGGTCTCTTCTTCCCTTTGTCAGAGCTTTTGGAGGAAGAAGAAGGGGGCTCAACTGAGGCGACCTAGACTTTTCAGAAGGCTTGAGGTGGCAATATGTCCCTTAAAATCACTTTGTTTTTCCTTTCAACCTGGAACCTATGATTGAAGGAATGACATATCAAACAATCCTCCTGTGGGGCCCAAATAGTAAACACAAACTTTGTAAGTCACTAAAAAGAATTTTGTGACTGCATTTAGAACATTTCTTAAAGCCAGCTGGCTTTTCAGATTTCTCAGCCATAGTAAAGTGGCAGGACATACACACACACACACACACACACACACACAAGGAAAGAGATAGACTGCAATAAAAATGGCAATAAGTTTTCAGTATATAACTATCTGCTTATCAGTAGGAGATAAACTGAAAAGGAGAAAGAAGGGGAAAGCTACTAACAATAGTAGCAGAGCTGCCCCAAAGGGTATAAGGAAGGGAAAGTGAAAGTAACCTAATAAAATGTGGTTACTGAGAAAGAAGGAAGTTTTAATAAGACAGGGGATAAAGTGTTGAAAGTTAAACTAGAACAGCAATAAAGGAGGAAGGAAAAACAGTCATAAAGTGTGAAAAATCCCACTTATCTGCCCAAGAGCACAGGAATGGCATCTTTGTGAAGTGGCAAACAAGATCTGATGTAACAGGGAATGATGCATTATGGTTAAGGGAAAATGCCCAAGAGCTTTTTGGTTGCCATGAGCTACTTAATGGCTGAGTCGGATCAGACAGAGCGGAT